>NW_024060552.1:0-22500 GCF_016432855.1 Salvelinus namaycush | reverse complement strand
ACATTACTACTGCTACTATTAATACTACTACTACTACTACTACTACAATCACTGCGACTACTACTACTACATTACTACTGCTACTATTAATACTACTACTATTACTACTACTACAATCACTGCGACTACTACTACTACATTACTACTGCTACTATTAATACTACTACTACTACTACTACTACAATCACTGCGACTACTACTACTACATTACTACTGCTACTATTAATACTACTACTATTACTACTACTACAATCACTGCGACTACTACTACTACATTACTACTGCTACTATTAATACTACTACTACTACTACTATTACAATCATTGCGACTACTACTACTACATTACTACTGCTACTACTACTACTACTACTACTACAATCACTGCGACTACTACTACTACATTATTACTACCACTATTAATACAACTACTATTACTACTACTACACTATTACTACAACTACCTCTGCTACTACTGCTGCTGCTACTACTATTCATTCTACTCATACTACTATTAAACTATTACTACTACTAGTACTATTACTACTGCTACTACTACTACTGCTACTTTTGCTATTACTTCTACTACGACTGCCACTACTAATACACTACTGCAACACAACAACTACTATTACACTACTACACCACTACACTACTACACTACTACTATTACACTGCTACTATTGAACTATTACTATTACTTCTACTACGACTACCACTACTAATACACTACTGCAACACAACAACTACTACTATTATGACATATTATGCAGCTCTGCACACATTGTGGCTGATAATGAAATTACAACTTAATTTCTTTACTTACAATTAAACCTGAAGGCGAAATTAATACATTTTCTGTCGTTTTATTTATTTATTTAAATTATTTTTGAGTGTATTTTCTTGTTTCTCTCTCTCTCCAGGTGTGTACAGAGAACTGTGTCTGCAGGTGATCCAACACAGGTACGAGTGTGAGCTGCAGGGAGCTCGACAACATCTGGAGAGCGAGAGGACATTGTTGTTTGATGCTATGAAGACAGAACTGCTGGACAAGATCAGACGGCTGGAAGAGGATAGTCAGAGTGTCGACCTCACCTCAGGTACACAGCCAGATGCAAGCACATCAGAACTACACTACACGACCAAAAGTATGTGGACATCTGCTTTTCGAACATCTCATTCCAAAATCATGGGCATTAATATGGAGTTGGTTCCCCCACCTTTGCTGCTATAACAGCCTCCACTCTTCTGGAGAAGGCTTTCCACTAGATGTTGGGACATTGCTGCTATAACAGCCTCCACTCTTCTGGGAAGGCTTTCCACTAGATGTTGGAACATTGCTGCTATAACAGCCTCCACTCTTCTGGGGAAGGCTTTCCACTAGATGTTGGAACATTGCTGCTATAACAGCCTCCACTCTTCAGGGAAGGCTTTCCACTAGATGTTGGAACATTGCTGCTATAACAGCCTCCACTCTTCAGGGGAAGGCTTTCCACTTGATGTTGGAACATTGCTGGTATAACAGCCTCCACTATTCTGGGGAAGGCTTTCCACTAGATGTTGGAACATTGCTGCTATAACAGCCTCCACTCTTCAGGGGAAGGCTTTCCACTTGATGTTGGAACATTGCTGGTATAACAGCCTCCACTATTCTGGGGAAGGCTTTCCACTAGATGTTGGAACATTGCTGCTATAACAGCCTCCACTCTTCAGGGAAGGCTTTCCACTTGATGTTGGAACATTGCTGGTATAACAGCCTCCACTCTTCTGGGGAAGGCTTTCCACTAGATGTTGGAACATTGCTGCGGGGACTTGCTTCCGTTGAGCCTCAAGAGTATTAGTGAGGTTGGGCACTGATGTTGGGCGATTAGACCTGGCTCGCAGTCGGCGTTCCAATTCCTCCCAAAGGTGTTCGATGAGGTTGAGGTCAGGGCTCTGTGCATGGCAGTCAAGTTCTTCCACACTGATCTTGACAAACCATTTCTCTATGGACCTGGCTTTGTGCACGGGGGCATTGTCATTCTGAAACAGGAAAGGGCCTTTTCCAAACTGTTGCCACAAAGTTGGAAGCACAGAATTGTCTAACAACCCCAGACCATTATTCCCCCCCACCAAACTTAACACTTAGCACAATGCATTCGGGCGGGTAGCGTTCTCCTGGCATACGCCAAACCTAGATTTGTCCTTCGAACTGCCAGATGGTGAAGCGTGATTCATCACTCCAGAGAACGCGTTTCCACTGCTCCAGAGTCCAATGGCTGCAAGCTTTACACCATTCCAGCAGATGCTTGGCATTGCACATGGTGATCTTAGGCTTGTGTGCGGCTGCTCGGCCATATGAACCCATTTCATGAAGCTCCCGACAAACAGTTCCTGTGCTGAAATTGGTTCCAGAGGCAGTTTGGAACTCGGTAGTGAGTGTTACAACCGAGGACGGACAATTTTTACGCACTTCAGCACTCGACGGGTACATTCTGTGAGCTTGTGTGGCCTACCACTTCGCGGCTGAGCCGTTGTTGCTCTTAGACGTTTCCACTTCACAATAACTGCACTTACAATTGATCCGGGGGGGAGCTCTAGCAGGACAGAAATTTGAGATCTGAAGACACTCTTCAAAAGTTCACCTACATGTTTGTCTTTCAGGAATTAACATCTGTCTCTTTCTCTCTCCCTCCCGCTCTCTCGTTCTCCATCTCTCCATCTCTCCCTCCCGCTCTCTCGTTCTCCATCTCTCTCTCTCTCCATCTCTTTCTCTCTCTCTCCCCATCTCTTTCTCTCTCTCTCTCTCTCTCTCTCTTTCTCTCTCTCTCTCTCTCTCTCTCTCTCTCTCTCTCTCTCTCGCTCCCTCTCTCTCTCACTCTCTCTCTCTCTCGCTCCCTCTCTCTCTCAGAGTGGTGGAGTGATGAGATAAAAGGGAAGAAGTGTAAAAGGAGGAGTCTGTCCCGGCCAGAGAGGAAGAAGAAGGCTGCCCTAGTATCTGGTAATATTTATCTCTCTTTTATCACTCTCCCTCCTTCCATATTCCTTCTCCCTACTTCCCTCTTCCTTTCATCCATTTCCTTTTATGATATACTGTGCCTTCAGGAAAGTATTCAGACCCCTTGACTTTTTCCACATTTTGTTACGTTACAGCCTTGTTCTAAAATGGATTAAATAACAAAATGTCCTCATCAATCTACACACAATACCCCATAATGACATCACAATACCCCATAATGACATCACAATACCCCATAATGACATCACAATACCCCATAATGACATCACAATACCCCATAATGACATCACAATACCCCATGATAACAAAGTGAAAACAGGTTTTTAGAAATGTGTGCAGATTTATAAAAATAAAAAAACAGACCTAATTTCCATAAATATTCAGACCCTTTGCTATGAGACTCGAAATTGAGCTCAGGTGCATCCTGTTTCCATTGATCATCATTGAGATGTTTCTACAACTTGATTGGAGTCCACCTGTGGTAAATTCAATTGATTGGACATGATTTGGAAAGGCACACACCTGTCTATATAATGTCCCACATTTGACAGTGCATGTCAGAGCAAAAACCAAGCCATGAGGTCGAAGGAATTGTCCGGGGAGCTCCGAGACAGGATTGTGTCGAGGCACAGATCTTGGGAAGGGTACAAAAACATTTATGCAGCATTGAAAGTCCCCAAGAACACAGTGGACTCCATCATTCTTAAATGGAAGAAGTTTGGAAACACCAAAACTCTTCCTAGAGCTGGCCGCCCGGCCAAACTGAGAAATCAGGGGAGAAGGGACTTGGTCATGGATGTGACCAAGAACCCGATGGCCACTCTGACAGAGCTCCAGAGTTCCTTTGTGGAGATGGGAGAACCTTCCAGAAAGACAACCAGCACTCCACCAATCAGGCCTTTATGGTAGAGTTTATGGTAGAGTGGCCAGACGGAAGCCACCTCTCTATAAATGGCACATGACGGCCCGCTTGGAGTTTGCCTAAAGGCACCTAAAGGACTCAGACCATGAGAAACAAGATTCTCTGGTATGATGAAACCAAGATTGAACTATTTGGCCTGAATACCAAGCGTCACGTCTGGAGGAAACCTGACACCATCCCTACGGTGAAGCATGGTGGTGGCAGCATCATGCTGTGGGGATGTTTTTCAGTGGCAGGGACTGGGAGACTGGTCAGGATCGAGGGAAAGGTGAACGGAGCAAAGTACAGAGAGATCCTTGATGAAATCTGCTCCAGAGCTCTCAGGACCTCAGACTAGGGCGAAGGTTCACCTTCCAACAGGACAACGACCCTAAGCACACAGCCAAGACAACGCAGGAGTGACTTCAGGGACAAGTCTCTGAATGTCCTTGAGTGGCCCAGCCAGAGCCCGGACTTGAACCCGATCGAACATCTCTGGAGAGACCTGAAAATAGCTGTGCAGCGACGCTCCTCATCCAACTTGACAGAGTTTGAGAGGATTTGCAGAGAAGAATGGGAGAAACTCTCCAAATACAGGTGTCCCATGCTTGTGTAGCGTCATACCCAAGAAGACTCGATGCTGTAATCGCTGCTGAAGGTGCTTCAACAAAGTCCTGAGTAAAGTGTCTGAATACTTATGTAAATGATGTGATATGTCCGTTTTTTATATAATTAGCAAACATGTCTAAAATCCTGGTTTTGCTTTGTCGATATGGGTATTGTGTCTAGATAGATGAGACGAAAAAATAACAAAGTATACAGTGTTAAATCCATTTTACAATAAGGCTGTAACGTAACAAAATGTGGAGAAAGTCAAGGGGTCTGAATACTTTCCGAATGCATTGTATACATTGCCTAGTGAAAGTCTACACACACATTTTAATTTTCCATCCTGACAAACTCCCCAGTCCCTGCCGGTGACAAGCATACCCATAACATGGTGCTGCCGCCACAATACTTTAAAATACAAAGGGTTTAACAACATTGCATTCGTTCCACATTACTGACCTGTATCAAATCAAATGTATTGATAAAGCCCTTCTTACATCAGCTGATATCTCAAAGTGCTGTACAGAAACCCAGCCTAAAACCCCAAACAGCAAGCAATGCAGGTGTAGAAGCACGGTGGCTAGGAAAAACTCCCTAGAAAGGCCAAAACCTAGGAAGAAACCTAGAGAGGAACCAGGCTATGAGGGGTGGCCAGTCCTCTTCTGGCTGTGCCGGGTGGACCAGAGGAACCAGGCTATGAGGGGTGGCCAGTCCTCTTCTGGCTGTGCCGGGTGGACCAGAGGAACCAGGCTATGAGGGGTGACCAGTCCTCTTCTGGCTGTGCCGGGTGGACCAGAGGAACCAGGCTATGAGGGGTGGCCAGTCCTCTACTGGCTGTGCCGGGTGGACCAGAGGAACCAGGCTATGAGGGGTGGCCAGTCCTCTTCTGGCTGTGCCGGGTGGACCAGAGGAACCAGGCTATGAGGGGTGACCAGTCCTCTTCTGGCTGTGCAGGGTGGACCAGAGGAACCAGGCTATGAGGGGTGACCAGTCCTCTTCTGGCTGTGCCGGGTGGACCAGAGGAACCAGTCCTCTTCTGGCTGTGCCGGGTGGACCAGAGGAACCAGTCCTCTTCTGGCTGTGCCGGGTGGACCAGAGGAACCAGTCCTTTTCTGGCTGTGCCGGGTGGACCAGAGGAACCAGTCCTCTTCTGGCTGTGCCGGGTGGACCAGAGGAACCAGTCCTCTTCTGGCTGTGCCGGGTGGACCAGAGGAAGCAGTCCTCTTCTGGCTGTGCCGGGTGGACCAGAGGAACCAGTCCTCTTCTGGTGGACAAAGTGAGTGTTGAATAATCCTCTCCAGATCGTCTGTTTACAACATGGCTGTTAAGTAATACTGCAAAACAACACAGCAAATACATGTTTTGGCCTAAATTTAAAACTACAGGCTTGAGTCAAATCCAGTAGAACAAAACACAGAGGGAAACTCTTTGTGTCTTCAAGTAGTGTGGTGGTGGTGGCAGCATCACGTTATGGGTTTTTCTACATTTGTGGTTTACCACATTAAACCGATGGTTGAGAATCTCCCATCTTATGTCAAAGACACTAGTCGCATGATCTCATTGATCGAGGGCTTAGGAAGGTTACCAGAGGGTATAGATAGACACACTTTTTGACGTGGAGAGCTTGTACACTAACATCCCACACACTGGAGGCTTGCAGGCGCTGCAACACGTCCTACAGCAGAGACACTCTACCGTTGCTCCATCCAATGATCGCATCTTACAACTCACTGAACTGGTAGCATCCATTAACTACTTTGTCTTTGTGTCAGACCTTTTCCTTCAAAGTCGGGGTGTAGACATGTGCTCCCCTTTTTCCCCCCAACGATGCAAACCTGTATGTGGGACAATTTGAAGTAGCACTCCTTTTTTAAAACAGAGACACATCCTTTACTTTATAAAATCCTCCTATGGAAGAGATACATAGATGATGTCTTTGTGCTCTGGGAAGGAAGTCAGCAGGACGTAAATGAATTCCAAAATCTACTAAACGAGAGTTCTTGAATAGCTCAAATTCACCATGCAGACTGATGAGAGAAAAAATAAACTACCTGGACTGATGGATCATCAAAGAGAATGATGCATTACATACAGACCTGTACACACAGCCAACAGACCTCAATACCTTGCTATGTACGGATAGTATTCACCCCCTCCCCCTCAGGAATGGTCTACCATACAACCAGTTATTCAGGGTTAAACGAATCTGTGGCCACCGGTCAGATTTTGACAGCAATGCTAAAAAAAAAAGACAGTTAATTTCAAAATGAGAGGCTACAAGGACAAAACTCTTGATGCGGCAATGATGAAAATATCTCCAAAACCAAGAGAGGAATTACTAAAAACTCCACCAACACCTCTTCAAGGGACCCCCCTGGTGGTCTATAAGGGTGGTCGCAATATTGGAGACAGCTTGGTGAGATCTGACCTGCCCCCTGAGCCCACTCAGACACTCTTGACACCCACTCCATATGGGAACTACAAACGTGGTTCATGCGCACAGTGTAATAGCACTATAAAAACGTCCTTCTTCAGACACCCACATACAGGTCGAAACATCCCTGTTAGGGGTATCATCTCATGCAAGACCACGGGAGTCATCTATCTCCTCACCTGTTTACGTGGAAAAGCCCACGGGAGTCATCTATCTCCTCACCTGTTTACGTGGAAAAGCCCACGGGAGTCATCTATCTCCTCACCTGTTTACGTGGAAAAGCCCACGTAGGACAAACGAAAAGACAATTAAAACAGCGCATAGCAGCTCACTTTGTTGAAGCTAACCATCCCAGCTCCTCCCTAAGGATACACAGGCATTGAGCATGTTGCTCTACCAAGGAGATCCTACTACTACAAAGGGAGACAGGATATCCTGTCTGAAAACATTGACCCCTAAGTGGTCTGAATATTGACGTTGATCTCAGGCACTTCTTATGAACACATTTTCCTCTATGAACAAGTCATATAAATTGAAGAATAATTTTTACAGCTTATTAGCGTACACCTAATGTGTTCCCCCTGTTGACGATGCTCATTATATATTCAGGTTGAACCAGTATTACATGTAACAAAAATAAAATATATACGAAATTATGTGAAATTGAATGAAACAATATTGTATGTTGACGCTAATATGATGCACAATATTCCATCATGTTTCAATAGGATAACAATAACGTAATATATTTAATATGCCATATAATATGTTTGAACAGTTTCACTAATTAATTCTAATTAACATAATCATTATGACACACCCCTCTCCATTGTCATTGGTTACACTCATTGCACTGTTTGTCTACAAAACCTGGTTCACGTATTCATGACATCACCCTGAGGAAGGCACAGTGATGCCGAAACGTTGGTAAATACCCGTTAAATTGCTGGGAGTTTATACATGGAGTGTGCGACTTTCTTTATTTTGATAGTTTATAGTTTATTGGCCGTTAGTCAGCACCTCCACACAAACTGTTATTCTGGGTGTGCGCCAGCTCATGTTTTTGTTATGCGTATGCTTGTCACCAGCAGGGTCTGGGGAGTTTGTCAGGCCTAAATTAAAAACTACAGGCTTGAGTCAAATCCAGTACAACAAAACACAGAGTGAAACTCTTTTGTATTTTCAAGTAGTGTGGTGGTGGCAGCATCATGTTATGGGTATGCTTGTCACCAGCAGGGTCTGGGGAGTTTATCAGGATCAAATTAAATAGGAAAAGATAGAGGAAACTCCACCTCAGTCTTCTGAAAACCCTGGGGTAGATTTTTTACTTTACAGCAGGACAACGTCAAAGAAACCAGAATGGCTTTCCAAGAGATGTTGAGTGTTCCTGAGTGTTCCTGAGTGTTCCTGACTGGTCCTGAGTGTTCCTGAGTGTTCCTGAGTGTTCCTGACTGGTCCTGAGTGTTCCTGAGTGTTCCTGAGTGTTCCTGCTTCATTCCTGATCTGAATTTGCTTGAATATTGCCGTGAATCAATGACTCACACCCAAATGTATTGAGCTTTGAGCAATTTTTGACAAAAGCAGTGGATAAATGTTGCGTTAAGAGTACAAAATGTTTCAAAAATGTTCTTTGACTTGTGGAGTAGGTTGTGTAGACGCTCGGGGAAAAAATAATGTACTCCTTTTTGAGATTTAATTTGAAGGCAGCAACATGTGAAGACAATGGGTCTGTGCTAACGACTACCACACAAGAGTACAACCAGATCTGAGACCAGGCTACCACACAAGAGTACAACCAGATCTGAGACCAGGCTACCACACAAGAGTACAACCAGATCTGAGACCAGGCTACCACACAAGAGTACAACCAGATCTGAGACCAGGCTACCACACAAGAGTACAATCAGATCTGAGACCAGAATACCACACAAGAGTACAACCAGATCTGAGACCAGGCTACCACACAAGAGTACAATCAGATCTGAGACCAGAATACCACACAAGAGTACAACCAGATCTGAGACCAGGCTACCACACAAGATCACAACCAGATCTGAGACCAGGCTACCACACATGAGTACAACCAGATCTGAGACCAGGCTACCACACAAGATCACAACCAGATCTGAGACCAGGCTACCACACATGAGTACAACCAGATCTGAGACCAGGCTACCACACAAGAGTACAACCAGATCTGAGACCAGGCTACCACACAAGAGTACAACCAGATCTGAGACCAGGCTACCACACAAGAGTACAACCAAATCTGAGACCAGGCTACCACACATGAGTACAACCAGATCTGAGACCAGGCTACCACACAAGAGTACAACTAGATCTGAGACCAGACTACCACACAAGAGTACAACCAGATCTGAGACCAGGCTACCACACAAGAGTACAACCAGATCTGAGACCAGGCTACCACACAAGATCACAACCAGATCTGAGACCAGGCTACCACACAAGAGTACAACCAGATCTGAGACCAGGCTACCACACAAGAGTACAACCAGATCTGAGACCAGGCTACCACACAAGAGTACAACCAGATCTGAGACCAGGCTACCAGACAAGAGTACAACCAGATCTGAGACCAGGCTACCACACAAGAGTACAACCAAATCTGAGACCAGGCTACCACACATGAGTACAACCAGATCTGAGACCAGGCTACCACACAAGAGTACAACTAGATCTGAGACCAGGCTACCACACAAGAGTACAACCAGATCTGAGACCAGACTACCACACAAGAGTACAACCAGATCTGAGACCAGGCTACCACACAAGAGTACAACCAGATCTGAGACCAGGCTACCACACAAGATCACAACCAGATCTGAGACCAGGCTACCACACGAGTACAACCAGATCTGAGATCAGGCTACCACACAAGAGTACAACCAGATCTGAGACCAGGCTACCACACAAGAGTACAACCAGATCTGAGACCAGGCTACCAGACAAGAGTACAACCAGATCTGAGACCAGGCTACCACACAAGAGTACAACCAGCTCTGAAACCAGGCTACCACACAAGATCACAACCAGATCTGAGACCAGGCTACCACACAAGAGTACAACCAGATCTGAGACCAGGCTACCACACAAGATCACAACCAGATCTGAGACCAGGCTACCACACAAGATCACAACCAGATCTGAGACCAGGCTACCACACAAGAGTACAACTAGATCTGAGACCAGGCTACCACACAAGATCACAACCAGATATGAGACCAGGCTACCACACAAGAGTACAACCAGATCTGAGACCAGGCTACCACACAAGATCACAACCAGATCTGAGACCAGGCTACCACACAAGATCACAACCAGATCTGAGACCAGGCTACCACACAAGATCACAACCAGATCTGAGACCAGGCTACCACACAAGAGTACCACCAGCTCTGAGACCAGGCTACCACACAAGATCACAACCAGATCTGAGACCAGGCTACCACACAAGATCACAACCAGATCTGAGACCAGGCTACCACACAAGAGTACCACCAGCTCTGAGACCAGGCTACCACACAAGAGTACAACCAGATCTGAGACCAGGCTACCACACAAGAGTACAACCAGATCTGAGACCAGGCTACCACACAAGATCACAACCAGATCTGAGACCAGGCTACCACACAAGATCACAACCAGATCTGAGACCAGGCTACCACACAAGAGTACAACTAGATCTGAGACCAGGCTACCACACAAGATCACAACCAGATATGAGACCAGGCTACCACACAAGAGTACAACCAGATCTGAGACCAGGCTACCACACAAGATCACAACCAGATCTGAGACCAGGCTACCACACAAGATCACAACCAGATCTGAGACCAGGCTACCACACAAGAGTACAACCAGATCTGAGACCAGGCTACCACACAAGAGTACAACCAGATCTGAGACCAGGCTACCACACACGACTGTAGATATCCCTCTCTTGCTCATGTTCTCTCCATCTCTCTACCTCTCTCTCTCAGGCCCATTCATCGTCTACATGTTGAGAGACATTGATATCCTGGAAGACTGGGCGGCTATACAGAAGGTACCTATCTGAATGTTATGTTGATGTCTGTGTCCCTTCTAGGCAGTTGACATGAAAAGTACACGTTTCTTTATCAATAACATTCCCTATTAATATGATCAATGATCAATACTGTGTGTGTGTGTGTGTGTGTGTGTGTGTGTGTGTGTGTGTGTGTGCACGCGAGTGTGTGTATCAGAACTGAGGGAACTCTCTGTCTGTCTGTCTATCAGGCTAAAGCTGCACTGACACCACTAAAGAAGAAAACAGACAGTAAGTTTGTTTGTGTGTCAAATGATTTGACATTAGGAAACATTATCGACAGCATTTATCAGTCTGCACGAACACACACACACACAAATCAAAATAACTAATTATTATAGAAGAGAAAAGTGGAAGCTGAACTGTAGAAGTACTAAATCTGTGATAATAGTGTGAAGTTTAAAGTGCTATCTTTTGTTCTTCTCTCTCTCTGTCTCTCTGTCTCTGTCTCTCTTTCTCTGTCTCTCTGTCTCTGTCTCTCTGTCTCTCTCATTCTCTGTCTCTCTGTCGCTGTCTCTCTGTCTCTCTGTCTGTCTCTCTCTGTCTCTCTGTCTCTCTCTCTCTCTCTGTCTCTCTGTCTCTTTCTCTGTGTCTCTCTCTCTGTGTGTGTCTCTCTCTGTCTCTCTGTCTTTCTCTCTCTCCCTCTCTCAGAGCGGTGATAACAGAGGAGTGTCTCAGATGTCTTGATGGACCAAAGTGTCTGAGCTGCAGAAGAGAACTCACAACAACAGAACAGTCTTGACCACTATTTAATACAAAGCACTTCAGTAGGGTCTTGTTCAGTAAGGTCTTGTTCAGTAGGGCATACTGGAACAAAACATTTTGCAACAGAAAATGTAAATATGTCTTCTTATTGGACAAGTTCAGGAGAGTACCTCCCTGTTTCAAACCGTTTTGTTCCTGCTGAACACAGCCCAGACTATGAAGACGAAGCAGCAGATTGATCACTTTTAGGTTCTGATTCATCTATCACACTATGGCCCGGTTACCTTTAGGTTCTGATTCATCTATCACACTATGGCCCAGTTACCTTTAGGTTCTGATTCCTCTATCACACTATGGCCCAGTTACCTTTAGGTTCTGATTCATCTATCACACTATGGCCCAGTTACCTTTAGGTTCTGATTCATCTATCACACTATGGCCCAGTTACCTTTAGGTTCTGATTCATCTATCACACTATGGCCCAGTTACCTTTAGGTTCTGATTCCTCTATCACACTATGGCCCAGTTACCTTTAGGTTCTGATTAATCTATCACACTATGGCCCAGTTACCTTTAGGTTCTGATTCCTCTATCACACTATGGTCCAGTTACCTTTAGGTTCTGATTCATCTATCATTAGTGCTAAGCGATTAACCAAAATCTTTAATAGGTTTTTAAACAAGTAATTGACCAACG
Source organism: Salvelinus namaycush (assembly GCF_016432855.1). Taxonomy (NCBI): domain Eukaryota; kingdom Metazoa; phylum Chordata; class Actinopteri; order Salmoniformes; family Salmonidae; genus Salvelinus; species Salvelinus namaycush. The sequence continues at coordinate 10,069 of NW_024060552.1, read as the reverse complement.
TTGGTTCAATTATTTGAATTCTATTTAATTTTTTCCCCTGTGAGCTCAATGTGTCGTCTCTCTAGAGATAAATCAGATCAAGCCCGAACTGTGTGATTTAGTAGGGAGTTGTCGTTTCTAACAGGCTTTGTGGTAATTAACTACAATGACCATAATCCATTGCGCGCCTACTTGTCCGGTCTGTGTGGAGCAGCCACAAAGAGGGAGAGGAGGGAGAGAGAGCAGCTGCTTCCAGGTATCTCTACCTGAAAATACATTATCTAAGTGATTGATAGTTGGTATTCAGCAATCATTAAAGTATGTCTTATTTACTTTAAAGGACTACTAAAATAGGGATGTTGTCAGACAGCAGCTCTGTAGAGATGATATGATGACTTGGTATGAAATAATAAAGTTAACAAATAAAACGAATGTAATATACACAATAACTGAAATATTTTATTAAAGTAAAGTAATGTGAATAAATGATGGTTAATAAGTGATCAACAGTAATGGGCAGTCACTACCATCATGGGACTTTTACAGTGCCTTGCAAAAGTATTCATCCCCCTGGCAATTTTCCTATTTTGTTGCACTCCAACCTGTAATTTTAATGGATTTTTATTTGGATTTCATGTAATGGACAAACACAAAATAGTCCAAATTGGTGAAGTGAAATTCTAAAAAATAAAAAACGGAAAAGTGGTGCGTGTATATACTGTATGTATTCACCCCCTTTGCTATGAAGCCCATAAATAAGATCTGGTGCAACCAATGACCTTCAGAAGTCACATAATTAGTTAAATAAAGTCCACCATTAAATCCATTATTAAAAAATGTAAAGAATTTGGCACCACAACAAACCTGCCAAGAGAAAGCCGCCCACCAAAACTCACGGACCACGCAAGGAGGGCATTAATCAGAGAGGCAACAAAGAGACCAAAGATAACCCTGAAGGAGCTGCAAAGCTCCGCTGCGGAGATTGGAGTATCTGTCCATAGGACCACTTTAAGCCATACACTCCACAGAGCTGGGCTTTACGGAAGAGTGGCCAGAATAAAATAAGCAAACACATTTGGTTTTTGCCATAAGGCATGTGGGAGACTCCCCAAACATATGGAATAAGGTACTCTGGTCAGATGAGACTAAAATTGAGCTTTTTGTCCATCAAGGAAAACGCTATGTCTGGCGCAAACCCAACACCTCATAACCCCGAGAACACCATCCCTACAGTGAAGCATGGTGGTGGCAGCATCATGCTGTTGGGATGTTTTTCATTGTCAGGGACTAGGAAACTGGTCAGAATTGAAGGAATGATGGATGGTGGTAAATACAGGGAAATTCTTGGGGGAAAACTGTTTCAGTCTTCCTGAGATTTGAGACTGGGATGGAGGTTCACCTTCCAGCAGGACAATGACCCTAAGCATACTGCTAAAGCAACACTCAAGTGGTTTAAGGGGAAACATTTAAATGTCTTGGAATGGCCTAGTCAAAGCCCAAACCTCAATCCAATTGAGAATCTGTGGTATGACTTAAAGATTGCCGTACACCAGCAAAACCCGGAGCTGGAGCAGTTTTACCTTGAAGAATGGGCAAAAATTCCCAGTGGCTAGATGTGCCAAGCTCATAGAGACATACCCCAAGAGACTTGCAGCTGTAATTGCTGCAAAAGGTTGCTCTACAAAGTATTGACTTTGGGGGGGTGAATAGTTATGCACGCTTAAGTTTTCTGTTTTTTTTGTCTTATTTCTTGTTTGTTTCACAATAAAAAATATTTAGCGTCTTCAAAGTCGTAGGCATGTTGTGTAAATCAAATGATACAAACCCCCCAAAAATCCATTTTAATTCCAGGTTGTAAGGCAACAAAATAGGAAAAATGCCAAGGAGGGTGAATATTTTCGCAAGCCACTGTATTAATTATTTTATTAGTTGTTGTTAAAGCATTCAACCCACATGCATAGTTCATTTAATGTTTAAAAAAGTTATCGAAACTGAAATCGAAAACCGTGATTATTTTTAATAATCTAACCGAAACCGAAACGACCTCAAAAAACACTAATCGCTTTAATGTCAACATTATATTTTTACACCTTGAGGAATTTTTAGAATCGAACCGAAACCAAGATGGCCTAGAAAAGCACTAATTGCTCAGCACTAGTTTACACACTATAGACCAGTTACCCAGATCTCAATACACATTATAGACCAGTTACCCAGATCAATACACACTATAGACCAGTTACCCAGATCAATACACACTATAGACCAGTTACCCAGATCAATACCCACTATAGACCAGTTACCCAGATCAATACACAGTATAGACCAGTTACCCAGATCAATACACATTATAGACCAGTTACCCAGATCAATACACATTATAGACCAGTTACCCAGATCAATACACAGTATAGCCCAGTTACCCAGATCAATACACATTATAGACCAGTTACCCAGATCAATACACACTATAGACCAGTTACCCAGATCAATACACACTATAGACCAGTTACCCAGATCAATACACACTATAGACCAGTTACCCAGATCAATACCCACTATAGACCAGTTACCCAGATCAATACACATTATAGACCAGTTACCCAGATCAATACACATTATAGACCAGTTACCCAGATCAATACACACTATAGACCAGTTACCCAGATCAATACCCAGATCAATACACACTATGATGTATGAGAGGGAACCGTCCATGTCAACTAATGGGAGAATCATTCCTTGGTTCTTTGTGTCTGAATGTGTTTGCTAACAGCATTAGTGCACACAGTGTGGCTCAACTCTGACAAATACGTGTTGCTCTCCTTTTCTGTCCCCTTGGACATTTTTTAATTAGAAATACGTTTCATCAAGTGACACAAGAGTTGTAAACTTTCCTTATGATGGTGATATGTCACCTTAAGTAGCTTTATGAGATCCTCATAACAGGTCTATGTCTGCCTGGATACCAAAAAATATCGCCTTGCTTCTTTTTCCAACAGGAAAAACAAAAATACCCCAAATTCTCTCTCTGGTAAAAATATATGTTTTTTGTTACAAAAAAGAAAGAAATAATGAAATCTAACCACAAAATACTACGTTATTCCCTGAAGATTATTTCCCAGGACGAATGCGGAGAAAAAGGTCCCAAAATCAACATTTTAAAGGTCTCTTAAGCCTAAAGTAAAGGCCCACCTCCTGAAGGCTACGATGGAAAACCCTGCAATACAAACTACTGTAACTAAACCTGTAATATTACTACTGTTAACTTAATACTGTTTCTATGACTACCACAGGCTTTTATTGAACATGTTTTCACTCCTATAACGACCATGTATTTATAGAGATTCAATAAGATGAAAGGTTTAAATTCTATCTTTTATGAGATGAGGATGGTTTTCAGTGTGTTTATTACTGTTATCTATTCCTCATTATTATTTATTAGTGTGTGTGTGTGTGTGTGTGTGTGTGTGTGTGTGTGTGTGTGTGTGTGTGTGTGTGTGTGTGTGTGTGTGTGTGTGTGTGTGAGAGAGAGAGAAAAGGAGGGAGAGGAGAGAGAGGGGGCATTAAAACAAAATGGGTATTTCTACATTGTAGCTGCACTACCTTGAATTCACCACCAGGTGACCTTCATAACACCATTTATTATCAAGGTGCAAAACCTCATTTTAACCACTAGATGGAGACACAACATTATAATTGAGCTCGATGGCATTTAAACCAACACAAGGCTCCAAACCTTTAACTGTTAATACACACACAAGTAGCCTGAGTGACAGTCTGTTTATTTATGCTATCATGCCAAGTCCTTGTCACTCATTGTTATGCCTACAGCAACGGAGTTCAGATGGCCTTGGTAACAGAACTGAGACCAGGCTACCACACAAGAGTACAACCAGATCTGAGACCAGGCTACCACACAAGAGTACAACCAGATCTGAGACCAGGCTACCACACAAGATCACAACCAGATCTGAGACCAGGCTACCACACAAGAGTACAACCAGATCTGAGACCAGGCTACCACACAAGATCACAACCAGATCTGAGACCAAGCTACCAGACAAGAGTACAACCAGATCTGAGACCAGGCTACCACACAAGAGTACAACCAGATCTGAGACCAGGCTACCACACAAGATCACAACCAGATCTGAGACCAGGCTACCACACAAGAGTACAACCAGATCTGAGACCAGGCTACCACACAAGAGTACAACCAGATCTGAGACCAGGCCACCACACAAGAGTACAACCAGATCTGAGACCAGGCTACCACACAAGAGTACAACCAGATCTGAGACCAGGCTACCACACATGATAACTCAATACTCGAGAGGGATTAACTGAAATTGAGAAGTATTAATTAATTAATTTCATAATATTAATTTATAAATGTTGGAATTGGAATTAAACAAAGTCCCATCAGGCAGACTTGTTTCCAGTGTTTGAGTTTAATATTGGGTAAACCCCTAGTTCTCTGTAAAGCTGTACTGTAATTTGTAGCCTTGTGCTGTGGAGACTAGTGTGTGTGTGTGTGTGTGTGTGTGTGTGCGTGTATGTGAGTAAGTGAGTGTGTGAGTGTATGTGTGAGTGTGTGTGTGCGACTAGAGGGGCTAATTCGTGTGTGTGTGTGAGTAAGTGAGTGTATGTGTGAGTGTGTGTGCGACTAGAGGGGCTAATTCCTGTGTGTGTGTGTGTGTGTGTGTGTGTGGACGTGTTTAACTATTCTTGTGGGGACCAGAAGTACCCACAAGATAAGTAAACAAACAAAAAATTTGACCACATGTCAACTACTCTTTCTAGGGTGTTTAGGATTCAGGTTAGAACTACTTTTTGTGTTAGGAGCTATGATCAGGTTTAGGGTGGGGGTTAGGAGCTAGGATCAGGTTTAGGGTGAGGGTTAGGAGCTAGGATCAGGTTTAGGGTGAGGGTTAGGAGCTAGGATCAGGTTTAGGGTGAGGGTTAGGAGCTAGGATCAGGTTTAGAGTGAGGGTTAGGAGCTAGGATCAGGTTTAGGGTGAGGGTTAGGAGCTAGGATCAGGTTTAGGGTGAGGGTTAGGAGCTAGGATCAGGTTTAGGGTGAGGGTTAGGAGCTAGGATCAGGTTTAGGGTGAGGGTTAGGAGCTAGTTTAGGGTGAGGGTTAGGAGCTAGGATCAGGTTTAGGGTAAGGGTTAGGAGCTAGGATCAGGTTTAGGTTGAGGGTTAGGAGCTAGGATCAGGTTTAGAGTGAGGGTTAGGAGCTAGGATCAGGTTTAGGGTGAGGGTTAGGAGCTAGGATCAGGTTTAGGGTGAGGGTTAGGAGCTAGGATCAGGTTTAGGGTGAGGGTTAGGAGCTAGGATCAGGTTTAGGTTGAGGGTTAGGAGCTAGGATCAGGTTTAGAGTGAGGGTTAGGAGCTAGGATCAGGTTTAGGGTGAGGGTTAGGAGCTAGGATCAGGTTTAGGGTGAGGGTTAGGAGCTAGGATCAGGTTTAGGTTGAGGGTTAGGAGCTAGGATCAGGTTTAGGGTGAGGGTTAGGAGCTAGGATCAGGTTTAGGGTGAGGGTTAGGAGCTAGGATCAGGTTTAGGGTGAGGGTTAGGAGCTAGGATCAGGTTTAGGGTGAGGGTCAGGAGCTAGGATCAGGTTTAGGGCGAGGGTTAGGAGCTAGGATCAGGTTTAGGGTGAGGGTTAGGAGCTAGGATCAGGTTTAGAGTGAGGGTTAAGAGCTAGGATCAGGTTTAGGGTGAGGGTTAGGAGCTAGGATCAGGTTTAGGGTGAGGGTTAAGAGCTAGGATCAGGTTTAGGGTTAGGAGCTAGGATCAGGTTTAGGGTGAGGGTTAGGAGCTAGGATCAGGTTTAGGGTGAGGGTTAGGAGCTAGGATCAGGTTTAGGGTGAGGGTTAGGAGCTAGGATCAGCTTTAGGGTGAGGGTTAGGAGCTAGTATCAGCTTTAGGGTGAGGGTTAGGGGTTAAGGTTAGGATTAGGGTTAAGTTTTAGGGTTAAGGTTAGGTTTTAGTGTTAAGGTTGGGTTAGGGTTAGGTTTTAAGGTTAAGGTTAGGTTTTAAGGTTAGGTTTTAGGGTTAAGGTTAGGTTTTAGGGTTAAGGTTAGATTTTATGGTTGAGGTTAGGTTTTATGGTTGAGGTTTGGTTTTAGGGTTAAGGTTAGGGTAAGAGTACGGGTTAGTGTTAAGTTTAGCGTTAGGAAAAAAGGATTTTGAATGGGACTGAATTGTGGGTCCCCACAAGGTTAGTTATACAAGACTGTGTGTGTGTGTGTGCGCGCCTGTGAAGACTGCACGGTCTAATCTTGAGAGAGTAGATTAATAGGGGTTATTAGCCATGCAGAACACTAAATGATACATTTAGAGCTTCTAGAGTTCTGGGAACGCTTTCTGATTGGGTAGACGTGGTTAGGATTCTGATTGGATAGACAGGGTTAGGATTCTGATTGGATAGACGTGGTTAGGATTCTGATTAGATAGACAGGGTTTTGGATTCTGATTGGATAGACAGGGTTTGGATTCTGAGGGGAAATACAGGGTTAGGATTCTGATTGGATAGACAGGGTTAGGATTCTGATTGGATAGACAGGGTTTGGATTCTGAGGGGAAATACAGGGTTAGGATTCTGATTGGATAGACGTGGTTAGGATTCTGATTGGATAGACAGGGTTAGGATTCTGATTGGATAGACAGGGTTTGGATTCTGATTGGATAGACAGGGTTAGGATTCTGATTGGATAGACAGGGTTAGGATTCTGATTGGATAGACGTGGTTTTGGATTCTGATTGGATAGACAGGGTTAGGATTCTGATTGGATAGACAGGGTTAGGATTCTGATTGGATAGACAGGGTTAGGATTCTGATTGGATAGACAGGGTTTGGATTCTGATTGGATAGACAGGGTTAGGATTCTGATTGGATAGACAGGGTTAGGATTCTGATTGGATAGACGTGGTTTTGGATTCTGATTGGATAGACAGGGTTTTGGATTCTGATTGGATAGACATGGTTTTGGATTCTGATTGGATAGACAGGGTTTTGGATTCTGATTGGATAGACATGGTTTTGGATTCTGATTGGATAGACATGGTTTTGGATTCTGATTGGAAAAACAGGATTAGGATTCTGATTGGATAGACAGGATTAGGAGGGGAAGGAGAGAGGGATGGAGAGAGTAGAGCGAAAATGTGACATAAACGAAACAAACATGGTGTGATGTCAGCGGACACTCTCTGTATTCCTCTAAAACAACTTCCCCCTCTGTATTCCTCTAAACAACTTCCCCCTCTGTATTCCTCTAAAACAACTTCCCCTCTGTATTCCTCTAAAACAACTTCCCCTCTGTATTCCTCTAAAACAACTTCCCCCTCTGTATTCCTCTAAAACAACTTCCCCTCTGTATTCCTCTAAACAACTTCCCCCTCTGTATTCCTCTAAAACAACTTCCCCCTCTGTATTCCTCTAACTTCCCCCTCTGTATTCCTCTAAACAACTTCCCCCTCTGTATTCCTCTAAAACAACTTCCCCCTCTGTATTCCTCTAAAACAACTTCCCCCTCTGTATTCCTCTAAAACAACTTCCCCTCTGTATTCCTCTAAAACAACTTCCTCTCTGTATTCCTCTAAAACAACTTCCCCTCTGTATTCCTCTAAAACAACTTCCCCTCTGTATTCCTCTAAACAACTTCCCCCTCTGTATTCCTCTAAAACAACTTTCTCTCTGTATTCCTCTAAAACAACTTCCCCCTCTGTATTCCTCTAAAACAACTTCCCCTCTGTATTCCTCTAAAACAACTTCCCCTCTGTATTCCTCTAAAACAACTTCCCCCTCTGTATTCCTCTAAAACAACTTCCCCTCTGTATTCCTCTAAAACAACTTCCCCTCTGTATTCCTCTAAAACAACTTCCCCCTCTGTATTCCTCTAAAACAACTCCCCCTCTGTATTCCTCTAAACAACTTCCCCCTCTGTATTCCTCTAAAACAACTTCCCCTCTGTATTCCTCTAAAACAACTTCCCCCTCTGTATTCCTCTAAAACAACTTCCCCTCTGTATTCCTCTAAAACAACTTCCCCTCTGTATTCCTCTAAAACAACTTCCCCCTCTGTATTCCTCTAAACAACTTCCCCCTCTGTATTCCTCTAAACAACTTCCCCCTCTGTATTCCTCTAAAACAACTTCCCCCTCTGTATTCCTCTAAAACAACTTCCCCCTCTGTATTCCTCTAAACAACTTCCCCCTCTGTATTCCTCTAAAACAACTTCCCCCTCTGTATTCCTCTAAAACAACTTCTCCTCTGTATTCCTCTAAAACAACTTCCCCTCTGTATTCCTCTAAAACAACTCCCCCCTCTGTATTCCTCTAACTTCCCCCTCTGTATTCCTCTAAAACAATACTCTCCCTCTCTCTCCATTTCTCGCTTTGTCTCTCTCGTTGTCTCTCCCTCCATCTCCCTCTTTGTCTCTCTCGTTGTCTCTCCCTCCATCTCCCTCTTTGTCTCTCTCGTTGTCTCTCCCTCCATCTCCCTCTTTGTCTCTTTCCATTTACACACCTCTTATTTTTCCTACATACTGACTGTCTTATGGTTCCTGTACAGTGAGACTGTCTTATGGTTCCTGTACAGTGAGACTGTCTTATGGTTCCTGTACAGTGAGACTGTCTTATGGTTCCTGTACAGTGAGACTGTCTTATGGTTCCTGTACAGTGAGACTGTCTTATGGTTCCTACATACTGACTGTCTTATGGTTCCTATAATAGGAACCAGGGAATAGGGTGCCAGCCCTGGTCTATGGTAGTGCCCTATATAGGGAATAGGGTGCCAGCCCTGGTCTATGGTAGTGCCCTATATAGGGAATAGGGTGCCAGCCCTGGTCTATGGTAGTGCACTATAATAGGGAATAGGGTGCCATTTGAGATGCATCCGTAGACCTTTGTAGAGATGTCATAGAAATATACATGTCAGAAGCTGTCACAAGGATGTTAGATTGAAAACTCCATTCTGTCAGCTTACCGTTTTGCTCCAAAGACTCTACCTCTACCTCACTCTCTCTCTCTCTCTCTCTCTCTCTCTCTCTCTCTCTCTCTCTCTCTCTCATGCAGACACAGACGCATGCAGGCGCGTTGACAGACAGACAGACACACACAGACAGACAGACAGACAGACAGACAGACAGACAGACAGACAGACAGACAGACAGACAGACAGACACACAGACACACAGACAGACAGACAGACAGACAGACAGACAGACAGACAGATTTCAGTCACTCCCCACAATTCTTTTTCACAGAGCGCTGCACAAATCTTTATCCTTGAATGATAAATTTCATAGTGAGAATCGCGGAATATCTTGTTATTTTAATCCTCTATTTGAGTAGTGACAGCTTCCACTTTGACACATTGAATCAATGCACTGAATCACTTTAGCTTGGTGTCCATACTATGTAGTGAGAAAGGCAGGGAGGTAGAGAGAGAGAGAGAGAGAGAGCCTCCCAAGTGATGCAGTGGTCTAAGGCATTGCATCACACTGCTAGCTGTGCCACTAGGGATTCTTGGTTCGAGTCCAGGCTCTGTCGCAGCCGGCAGCGACCGGGAGACCCATGGGGCGGGCGGTGCACAATTGGCCCAGTGTCGTCCGGGTTAGGGGAAGGTTTGGCCCAGCGTCGTCCGGGTTAGGGGAAGGTTTGGCCCAGCGTCGTCCGGGTTAGGGGAAGGTTTGGCCCAGCGTCGTCCGGGTTAGGGGAAGGTTTGGCCCAGCGTCGTCCGGGTTAGGGGAAGGTTTGGCCCAGCGTCGTCCGGGTTAGGGGAAGGTTTGGCCCAGCGTCGTCCGGGTTAGGGGAAGGTTTGGCCCAGCGTCGTCCGGGTTAGGGGAAGGTTTGGCCCAGCGTTGTCCGGGTTAGGGGAAGGTTTGGCCCAGCGTCGTCCGGGTTAGGGGAAGGTTTCGCCGGCAGGGATGTCCTTGTCCCATCGCGCACTAGCGACTCGTGGCGGGCCGGGCCCAATGCACGCTGACACGGTCGCCGGGTGTACAGAGATTGTAGGATGAGGGAGGGAGGGATATGTTCTGCAACAGGAAATAGAGAGAGATAATGCGACACAGAAGAAC
>NW_024060551.1:0-23323 GCF_016432855.1 Salvelinus namaycush | reverse complement strand
GACAACACAACACTACATAAAGAGAGACAACACAACACTACATAAAGAGAGACACCAACACTACATAAAGAGAGACACCACAACACTACATAAAGAGAGACCACAACACTACATAAAGAGACCATAACACTACATAAAGAGAGACAACACAACACTACATAAAGAGAGACAACACAACACTACATAAAGAGAGACAACACTACACTACATAAAGAGAGACAACACAACACTACATAAAGAGAGACAACACAACACTACATAGAGACAGACAACACAACACTACATAGAGACAACACTACATAAAGAGAGACACCACAACACTACATACAGAGAGACACTACAACACTACATAAAGAGAGACACCACAACACTACATACAGAGAGACACCACAACACTACATAGAGGCAACACTACATAAAGAGAGACCACAACACTACATAAAGAGAGACAACACTACACTACATAAAGAGAGAGACACCACAACACTACATATATAGACAGACAACACAACACTACATAAAGAGAGACAACACAACACTACATAAAGAGAGACACCACAACACCACATAAAGAGAGACACAACAACACTACATAGAGACAACACTACATAAAGAGAGACACCACAACACTACATACAGAGAGACACCACAACACTACATAGAGACAACACTACATAAAGAGAGACCACAACACTACATAAAGAGAGACAACACTACACTACATAAAGAGAGAGACACCACAACACTACATATAGACAGACAACACAACACTACATAAAGAGAGACACCACAACACTACATACAGAGAGACACCACAACACTACATAAAGAGAGACACCACAACACTACATAAAGAGAGACAACACAACACTACACAAAGAGAGACAACACAACACTACATAAAGAGAGACACCACAACACTACATAAAGAGAGACAACACAACACTACATAAAGAGAGACACCACAACACTACATAAAGAGAGACACCACAACACTACATAAAGAGAGACAACACAACACTACATAAAGAGAGAGACACCACACCACTACATATAGACAGACAACACAACACTACATAAAGAGAGACACCACAACACCACATAAAGAGAGACAAAACAACACTACATAAAGAGAGACAACACAACACTACATAAAGAGAGACAACACAACACTACATAGAGAGAGAGAAAACACAACACTACATAAAGAGAGACAACACAACACTACATAAAGAGAGACAACACAACACTACATAAAGAGAGACAACACAGCACTACATAGAGACAACACTACACTACATGAAGAGAGACAACACAACACCACATAAAGTGAGACAACACAACACTACATAAAGAGAGACAACACAACACTACATAAAGAGAGACACCACAACACTACATAAAGAGAGACAACAAAACACTACATAAAGAGAGACAACACAACACTACATAGAGAGAGACAACACAACACTACATAAAGAGAGACAACACAACACTACATAGAGACAACACAACACTACATAAAGAGAGACAACACAACACTACATAAAGAGAGACTACACAACACTACATAAAGAGAGACACCACAACACTACATAAAGAGAGACAGCACAACACTACATAAAGAGAGACAACACAACACTACATAAAGAGAGACAACACAACACTATATAAAGACAGACAACACAACACTACATAGACACAACACAACACTACATAAAGAGAGACACCACAACACCACATAAAGAGAGACACCACACCACTACATAGAGACAACACTACATAAAGAGAGACACCACAACACTACATAAAGAGAGACAACACAACACTACATAAAGAGAGACAACACACCACTACATAAAGAGAGACCACAACACTACATAAAGAGAGACAACACAACACTACATAGAGAGAGACAACACAACACCACATAAAGAGAGACACCACAACACTACATAAAGAGAGACACCACAACACTACATAAAGAGAGACCACAACACTACATAAAGAGACCATAACACTACATAAAGAGAGACAACACAACACTACATAAAGAGAGACAACACAACACTACATAAAGAGAGACAACACTACACTACATAAAGATAGACACCACAACACTACATAGAGAGACAACACAACACTACATAAAGGGAGACAACACAACACTACATAAAGAGAGACAACACAACACTACATAAAGAGAGAGACAACACAACACTACATAAAGAGAGACAACACAACACTACATAAAGAGAGACAACACAACACTACATAAAGAGAGACAACACAACACTACATAGAGACAGACAACACAACACTACATAGAGACAACACTACATAAAGAGAGACACCACAACACTACATACAGAGAGACACTACAACACTACATAAAGAGAGACACCACAACACTACATAAAGAGAGACAACACAACACTACATATAGAGAGACAACACAACACTACATAAAGAGAGACACCACAACACCACATAAAGAGAGACACCACAACACTACATACAGAGAGACACCACAACACTACATAGAGACAACACTACATAAAGAGAGACCACAACACTACATAAAGAGAGACAACACTACACTACATAAAGAGAGAGACACCACAACACTACATATAGACAGACAACACAACACTACATAAAGAGAGACACCACAACACTACATACAGAGAGACACCACAACACTACTTAAAGAGAGACACCACAACACTACATAAAGAGAGACACCACAACACTACATAAAGAGAGACAACACAACACTACATAAAGAGAGACTACACAACACTACATAAAGAGAGACACCACAACACTACATAAAGAGAGACAACACAACACTACATAAAGAGAGACAACACAACACTACATAAAGAGAGACAACACAACACTACATAGAGACAGACAACACAACACTACATAGAGACAACACTACATAAAGAGAGACACCACAACACTACATACAGAGAGACACCACAACACTACATAAAGAGAGACACCACAACACTACATAAAGAGAGACAACACAACACTACATATAGAGAGACAACACAACACTACATAAAGAGAGACACCACAACACCACATAAAGAGAGACACCACAACACTACATAGAGACAACACTACATAAAGAGAGACACCACAACACTACATACAGAGAGACACCACAACACTACATAGAGACAACACTACATAAAGAGAGACCACAACACTACATAAAGAGAGACAACACTACACTACATAAAGAGAGAGCCACCACAACACTACATATAGACAGACAACACAACACTACATAAAGAGAGACACCACAACACTACATACAGAGAGACACCACAACACTACATAAAGAGAGACAACACAACACTACATAAAGAGAGACAACACAACACTACATAAAGAGAGACACCACAACACTACATAAAGAGAGACAACACAACACTACATAAAGAGAGACAACACAACACTACATAAAGAGAGAGACACCACAACACTACATATATACAGACAACACAACACTACATAAAGAGAGACACCACAACACCACATAAAGAGAGACAACACAACACTATATAAAGAGAGACAACACAACACTACATAAAGAGAGAGACAACACAACACTACATAAAGAGAGACAACACAACACTACATAAAGAGAGACAACACTACATAGAGAGAGACACCACCACACTACATAAAGAGAGACAACACAACACTACATAGAGACAACACAACACTACATAAAGAGAGACACCACAACACTACATAAAGTGAGACAACACAACACTACATAAAGAGAGACAACACAACACTACATAAAGAGAGACAACACAACACTACATAATGAGAGACAACACAACACTACATAACGAGAGACAACACAACACTACATAGAGACAGACAACACAACACTACATAGAGACAACACTACATAAAGAGAGACACCACACCACTACATACAGAGAGACACCACAACACTACATAAAGAGAGACACCACAACACTACATAAAGAGAGACAACACAACACTACATAAAGAGAGACACCACAACACCACATAAAGAGAGACACCACAACACTACATAGAGACAACACTACATAAAGAGAGACACCACACCACTACATACAGAGAGACACCACACCACTACATAGAGACAACACTACATAAAGAGAGACCACAACACTACATAAAGAGAGACAACACTACACTACATAAAGAGAGAGACACCACACCACTACATATAGACAGACAACACAACGCTACATAAAGAGAGACACCACAACACTACATACAGAGAGACACCACAACACTACATAAAGAGAGACACCACAACACTACATAAAGAGAGACAACACAACACTACATAAAGAGAGACACCACAACACTACATAAAGAGAGACAACACAACACTACATAAAGAGAGACAACACTACCTAAAGAGAGACACCACAACACTACATAAAGTGAGACAACACAACACTACATAAAGAGAGACAACACAACACTACATAAAGAGAGACACCACAACACTACATAAAGAGAGACAACAAAACACTACATAAAGAGAGACAACACAACACTACATAGAGACAACACAACACTACATAAAGAGAGACACCACAACACTACATAAAGTGAGACAACACAACACTACATAAAGAGAGACAACACAACACTACATAAAGAGAGACACCACAACACTACATAAAGAGAGACAACAAAACACTACATAAAGAGAGACAACACAACACTACATAAAGAGAGACAACACAACACTACATAAAGAGAGACACCACAACACTACATAAAGAGAGACCACAACACTACATAAAGAGAGACACCGCAACACTATATAAAGAGAGACACCACAACACTACATAAAGAGAGACAACACAACACTACATAAAGAGAGACAACACAACACTACATAAAGAGAGACAACACAACACTACATAGAGACAACACAACACTACATAAAGAGAGACAACACAACACTACATAAAGAGAGACTACACAACACTACATAAAGAGAGACACCACAACACTACATAAAGAGAGACACCACAACACTACATAAAGAGAGACAACACAACACTACATAAAGAGAGACAACACAACACTATATAAAGACAGACAACACAACACTACATAGACACAACACAACACTACATAAAGAGAGACAACACTACACTACATAACGAGAGACAACACAACACTACATAAAGAGAGACAACACAACACTACATAAAGAGAGACAACACAACACTACATAAAGAGAGACAACACAACACTACATAAAGAGAGAGACAACACAACATAAAGAGAGACAACACAACACTACATAAAGAGAGACACCACAACACTACATAACGAGAGACAACACAACACTACATAAAGAGAGACACCACAACACTACATAAAGAGAGACACCACAACACTACATAAACAGAGACTACACAACACTACATAAAGAGAGACACCACAACACTACATAACGAGAGACAACACAACACTACATAAAGAGAGACACCACAACACTACATAAAGAGAGACAACACAACACTACATAAAGACAGACAACACACCACTACATAAAGAGAGACACCACAACACTACATAAAGAGAGAGAGACAACACAACACTACATAAAGAGAGACAACACAACACTACATAAAGAGAGACAACACAACACTACATAAAGAGAGACACCACAACACTACATAGAGACAACACTACATAGAGAGAGACAACACAACACTACATAGAGAGAGACACCACAACACTACATAAAGAGAGACACCACAACACTACATAAAGAGAGACAACACAACACAACACTACATAAAGAGAGACAACACAACACTACATAAAGAGAGACAACACAACACTACATAAAGAGAGACAACACAACACTACATAAAGAGAGACAACACAACACTACATAAAGAGACACACCACAACACTACATAACGAGAGACAACACAACATTACATAAAGAGAGACACCACAACACTACATAACGAGAGACACCACAACACTACATAACGAGAGACAACACAACACTACATAAAGAGAGACAACACAACACTACATAAAGAGAGACAACACAACACTACATAAAGAGAGACACCACAACACTACATAACGAGAGACAACACAACACTACATAAAGAGAGACACCACAACACTACATAACGAGAGACAACACAACACTACATAAAGAGAGACACCACACCACTACATAACGAGAGACAACACAACACTACATAGAGACAACACAACACTACATAAAGAGAGACAGCACAACACTACATAAAGAGAGACAACACAACACTACATAAAGAGAGACACCACAACACTACATAACGAGAGACAACACAACACTACATAAAGAGAGACACCACAACACTACATAACGAGAGACACCACAGCACTACATAACGAGAGACAACACAACACTACATAAAGAGAGACACCACAACACTACATGAAGAGAGACAACACAACACTACATGAAGAGAGACAACACAACACTACATAGAGACAACACTACATGAAGAGAGACAACACAACACTACATAAAGAGAGAGACTCCACACCACTACATAAAGAGAGACCACAACACTACATAAAGAGAGACAACACAACACTACATAAAGACAGACAACACAACACTACATAGAGAGAGACAACACAACACTACATAAAGAGAGACACCACAACACCACATAAAGAGAGACAACACAACACTACATAAAGAGAGACACCACAACACTATATAAAGAGAGACAACACAACACTACATAAAGAGAGACACCACAACACTACATAAAGAGAGACACCACGACACTACATAAAGAGAGACAACACAACACTACATAAAGATAGACAACACAACACTACATAAAGAGAGACACCACATCACTATATAAAGAGAGACACCACAACACTACATAAAAAGAGACAACACAACCCTACATAAAGAGAGACACCACAACACTACATAGAGAGACAACACAACACTACATAAAGAGAGACCACAACACTACATAAAGAGAGAGACAACACAACACTACATAGAGAGAGACAACACAACACTACATAGAGACAACACTACATAAAGAGAGACACCACAACACTACATAGAGAGAGACACCACAACACTACATAACGAGAGACAACACAACACTACATAAAGAAAGACACCACAACACTACATGAAGAGAGACACCACAACACTACATAAACAGAGACTACACAACACTACATAAAGAGAGACACCACAACACTACATAACGAGAGACAACACAACACTACATAAAGAGAGACAACACAACACTACATAAAGAGAGACAACACAGCACTACATAAAGAGAGACAACACAACACTACATAAAGAGAGACAACACAACACTACATAAAGAGAGACACCACAACACTACATAAAGAGAGACAACACAACATTACATAAAGAGAGACACCACAACACTACATAACGAGAGACACCACAACACTACATAACGAGAGACAACACAACACTACATAAAGAGAGACAACACAACACTACATAAAGAGAGACAACACAACACTACATAAAGAGAGACACCACAACACTACATAACGAGAGACAACACAACACTACATAAAGAGAGACACCACAACACTACATAACGAGAGACAACACAACACTACATAGAGACAACACAACACTACATAAAGAGAGACACCACAACACTACATAACGAGAGACACCACAGCACTACATAACGAGAGACAACACAACACTACATAAAGAGAGACACCACAACACTACATGAAGAGAGACAACACAACACTACATGAAGAGAGACAACACAACACTACATAGAGACAACACTACATGAAGAGAGACAACACAACACTACATAAAGAGAGAGACTCCACACCACTACATAAAGAGAGACCACAACACTACATAAAGAGAGACAACACAACACTACATAAAGACAGACAACACAACACTACATAGAGAGAGACAACACAACACTACATAAAGAGAGACACCACAACACCACATAAAGAGAGACAACACAACACTACATAAAGAGAGACACCACAACACTATATAAAGAGAGACAACACAACACTACATAAAGAGAGACACCACAACACTACATAAAGAGAGACACCACGACACTACATAAAGAGAGACAACACAACACTACATAAAGATAGACACCACAACACTACATAAAGAGAGACACCACATCACTATATAAAGAGAGACACCACAACACTACATAAAGAGAGACAACACAACCTACATAAAGAGAGACACCACAACACTACATAGAGAGACAACACAACACTACATAAAGAGAGACCACAACACTACATAAAGAGAGAGACAACACAACACTACATAGAGAGAGACAACACAACACTACATAGAGACAACACTACATAAAGAGAGACACCACAACACTACATAGAGAGAGACACCACAACACTACATAACGAGAGACAACACAACACTACATAAAGAGAGACACCACAACACTACATAAAGAGAGACACCACAACACTACATAAACAGAGACTACACAACACTACATAAAGAGAGACACCACAACACTACATAACGAGAGACAACACAACACTACATAAAGAGAGACACCACAACACTACATAAAGAGAGACAACACAGCACTACATAAAGACAGACAACACACCACTACATAAAGAGAGACACCACAACACTACATAAAGAGAGAGAGACAACACAACACTACATAAAGAGAGACAACACAACACTACATAAAGAGAGACAACACAACACTACATAAAGAGAGACACCACAACACTACATAGAGACAACACTACATAGAGAGAGACAACACAACACTACATAGAGAGAGACACCACAACACTACATAAAGAGAGACACCACAACACTACATAAAGAGAGACAACACAACACTACATAAAGAGAGACAACACAACACTACATAAAGAGAGACAACACAACACTACATAAAGAGAGACAACACAACACTACATAAAGAGAGACACCACAACACTACATAACGAGAGACAACACAACATTACATAAAGAGAGACACCACAACACTACATAACGAGAGACACCACAACACTACATAACGAGAGACAACACAACACTACATAAAGAGAGACAACACAACACTACATAAAGAGAGACAACACAACACTACATAAAGAGAGACACCACAACACTACATAACGAGAGACAACACAACACTACATAAAGAGAGACACCACACCACTACATAACGAGAGACAACACAACACTACATAGAGACAACACAACACTACATAAAGAGAGACAACACAACACTACATAAAGAGAGACAACACAACACTACATAAAGAGAGACACCACAACACTACATAACGAGAGACAACACAACACTACATAGAGACAGACAACACAACACTACATAAAGAGAGACAACACAACACTACATAGAGACAGACAACACAACACTACATAAAGAGAGACACCACAACACTACATAACGAGAGACACCACAGCACTACATAACGAGAGACAACACAACACTACATAAAGAGAGACACCACAACACTACATGAAGAGAGACAACACAACACTACATGAAGAGAGACAACACAACACTACATAGAGACAACACTACATGAAGAGAGACAACACAACACTAAATAAAGAGAGAGACTCCACACCACTACATAAAGAGAGACCACAACACTACATAAAGAGAGACAACACAACACTACATAAAGACAGACAACACAACACTACATAGAGAGAGACAACACAACACTACATAAAGAGAGACACCACAACACCACATAAAGAGAGACAACACAACACTACATAAAGAGAGACACCACAACACTATATAAAGAGAGACAACACAACACTACATAAAGAGAGACACCACAACACTACATAAAGAGAGACACCACAACACTACATAAAGAGAGACAACACAACACTACATAAAGATAGACACCACAACACTACATAGAGAGACAACACAACATTACATAAAGAGAGACCACAACACTACATAAAGAGAGAGACAACACAACACTACATAAAGAGAGACACCACAACACTACATAAAGAGAGACAACACAGCACTACATAAAGACAGACAACACACCACTACATAAAGAGAGACACCACAACACTACATAAAGAGAGAGAGACAACACAACACTACATAAAGAGAGACAACACAACACTACATAAAGAGAGACAACACAACACTACATAAAGAGAGACACCACAACACTACATAGAGACAACACTACATAGAGAGAGACAACACAACACTACATAGAGAGAGACACCACAACACTACATAAAGAGAGACACCACAACACTACATAAAGAGAGACAACACAGCACTACATAAAGAGAGACAACACAACACTACATAAAGAGAGACAACACAACACTACATAAAGAGAGACAACACAACACTACATAAAGAGAGACACCACAACACTACATAACGAGAGACAACACAACATTACATAAAGAGAGACACCACAACACTACATAACGAGAGACACCACAACACTACATAACGAGAGACAACACAACACTACATAAAGAGAGACACCACACCACTACATAACGAGAGACAACACAACACTACATAGAGACAACACAACACTACATAAAGAGAGACAACACAACACTACATAAAGAGAGACAACACAACACTACATAAAGAGAGACACCACAACACTACATAGAGAGACACCACAACACTACATAGAGAGAGACAACACAACACTACATAAAGAGAGACAACACAACACTACATAGAGACAGACAACACAACACTACATAAAGAGAGACACCACAACACTACATAAAGAGAGACACCACAACACTACATAACGAGAGACACCACAGCACTACATAACGAGAGACAACACAACACTACATAAAGAGAGACACCACAACACTACATGAAGAGAGACAACACAACACTACATGAAGAGAGACAACACAACACTACATAGAGACAACACTACATGAAGAGAGACAACACAACACTAAATAAAGAGAGAGACTCCACACCACTACATAAAGAGAGACCACAACACTACATAAAGAGAGACAACACAACACTACATAAAGACAGACAACACAACACTACATAGAGAGAGACAACACAACACTACATAAAGAGAGACACCACAACACCACATAAAGAGAGACAACACAACACTACATAAAGAGAGACACCACAACACTATATAAAGAGAGACAACACAACACTACATAAAGAGAGACACCACAACACTACATAAAGAGAGACACCACAACACTACATAAAGAGAGACAACACAACACTACATAAAGATAGACACCACAACACTACATATAGAGAGACACCACATCACTATATAAAGAGAGACACCACAACACTACATAAAGAGAGACAACACAACCCTACATAAAGAGAGACACCACAACACTACATAGAGAGACAACACAACATTACATAAAGAGAGACCACAACACTACATAAAGAGAGAGACAACACAACACTACATAGAGAGAGACAACACAACACTACATAGAGACAACACTACATAAAGAGAGACACCACAACACTACATAGAGAGAGACCACAACACTACATAAAGAGAGACAACACAACACTACATAAAGAGAGACAACACAACACTACATAAAGAGAGACACCACAACACTACATAAAGAGAGAGACACCACAACATAAAGAGAGACAACACTACACTACATAGAGACAACACAACACTACATAAAGAGAGACAACACAACACTACATAAAGACAGAGAACACTACATAAAGAGAGAGACACCACAACATAAAGAGAGACAACACTACACTACATAGAGACACTACAACACTACATAAAGAGAGACACTACAACACTACATAAAGAGAGAGACACCACAACACTATATAAAGAGAGACCTAAGACAACAAAATAGCAAGGCAGCAACACATGACAACAACATGGTATTAACACAACATGACAACAACACAACATGGTAGCAACACAACATGGTAGCAACACAAAACATGGTACAAACATTATTGGGGACAGACAACAGCACAAAGGGCAAGAAGGTAGAGACAACAATACATCACACAAAGCAGCCACAACTGTCAGTAACAGTGTCCATGATTGAGTCTTTGAATGAAGAGATTGAGATAAAACTGTCCAGGTTGAGTGTTTGTTGCAGCTCGTTCCAGTCGCTAGCTGCAGCGAACTGAAAAGAGGAGCGACCCAGGGATGTGTGTGCTTTGGGGACCTTTAACAGAATGTGACTGGCAGAACGGGTGTTGTATGTGGAGGATGAGGGCTGCAGTAGGTATCTCAGATAGGGGAGAGTGAGGCCTAAGAGGGTTTTATAAATAAGCATCAACCAGTGGGTCTTGTGACGAATATACAGAGATGACCAGTTTACAGAGGAGTACAGAGTGCAGTGATGTGTCCTATAAGGAGCTTGGTGGCAAATCTGATGGCCGAATGGTAAAGAACATCTAGCCGCTCGAGAGCACCCTTACCTGCCGATCTATAAATTATGTCTTCGTAATCTAGCATGGGTAGGATGGTCATCTGAATCAGGGTTAGTTTGGCAGCTGAGGTGAAAGAGGAGCGATTACGATAGAGGAACTTTAGCCTGTAGCTTTGATATGTGCTGAGAGGACAGTGCACCGTCTATCCATACTCCCAAGTACTTGTATGAGGTGACTACCTCAAGCTCTAAACCCTCAGAGGTAGTAATCACACCTGTGGGGAGAGGGGCATTCTTCTTACCAAACCCCATGACCTTTGTTTTGGAGGTGTTCAGAACAAGGTTAAGGGCAGAGAAAGCTTGTTGGACACTAAGAAAGATTTGTTGTAGAGTGTTTAACACAAAATCCGAGGAGGGACCAGCTGAGTATAAGACTGTATCATTTGCATATAAATGGATGAGAGAGCTTCCTACTGCCTGAGCTATGTTGTTGATGTAAATTGAGAAGAGCGTGGGGCCTAGGATTGAGCCTTGGGGTACTCCCTTGGTGACAGGCAGGGGCTGAGACAGCAGATTTTCTGACTTTATACACTGCACTCTTTGAGAGAGGTAGTTAGCAAACCAGGCCAAAGACTCCTCAGAGACACTAATACTCCTTAGCCAGTCCACAAGAATGGAATGGTCTACCGTATCAAAAGCTTTGGCCAAGTCAATAAAAATAGCAGCACAACATTGCTATGAATCAAGGGCAATTGTGACATCATCAAGAACCTGAAACCAGATACATACCAGAGAGAATACTATAGACATGAAGAAAGACAGTCAATTGATTATTGACAAGTTTTTCCAACACTTTTGATAAACAGGGCAAAATAGAAATAGTCCTGTAACAGTTAGGATCAGCTTGATCTCCCACTATAACCATCCTGTTGTGTTCGTTTCATGTTTAATTAATTATGTGTCCCCGGTCCAAATGACCGCCCCATTATAGCTGATTATAAATCCATAATAATACATATATTATCACCTAATGTTGTGTTGGATCTTTTTATCAACTTAAGTTCTTGTGAATATTACACATTTTGAACTTATATTTGCTATTTATGGCCTGTAGGCCTCATTGACCTAGTTTTTGAGTATGGATTATTTTGACTATAACAAATATTCAGATGAAACATATTATGCTATTTATCACAGTCTACTTTGTGTCAAAGTTTAACAAGGACTCTCTTCTCCTCACCAGTGTCATGATCAAAGATATGATCAAGAGCCTCACATACAGTATATTGTTTGGTCATTGTGCTGCCACAGAATGAATTGTGAGCAAGGCCTTGAATAAGCTTTATATACCAGAGCTGCGAGAAAAGTTATATATATTACTGAGACAATGTTGCGATTGTTTGTGAGAATGCCAACAGGTGTAGTTCCCGTGGGGGAAAGATTCTATTGGGGAAAGGTTCCCGTGGAGGTTGCCATGGAAGCCAAGAAGGGGACTGAGGTGTGTGTGTGTGTGTGTCTGCTCAAACACACATGCATGTGGGGGTCTGGGAGAGGAAGTGTGTCCATCTGATGAATGGACATATGCCTGAACTCAATTGTATACACCAATATGACAATCAGATTAAATGAACTACATTTTTCAGAGAGAAAACGTGTAAATCGGTCCAATTTGACCGGAACACAGGAGGAGGGTTAAATAAAGGATGAACCGTGGCTGCCTTCCAAGCAATGGGGACCTCCCCAGAAAGGAGAGACAGGATTAAAGGTCAGAGATTGGCTTGGTGATGATAGGGGCAGCAACTTTAAAGAAGAAAGGGTCTAAACCATCTGACCCAGATGTTTTTTGGGGGTCAAGTTTAACGAGCTCCTTTAGCCCCACAGATGTCGTCACTGCCTGCAGGGAGAAACTTTGTAGCGGGACAGGGGAAAAAGAGGGAGAAGCATCGGGGATAGTCGCATTAGAAGGGGTGGGAGATGAGGAAATGTTGGACGGCAATGAGGCAAGGCTGAGTCAAATAGGAATCCTGACTTAATGAAGTGGTGATTAAAGAGCTCAGCCATGTGCTTCTTGTCAGTAACAACCACATCATCATTAAGGGACATGGGCAGCTGTGAGGAGGAGGGTTTATTCTCCAGGTCTTTAACCGTCTTTAACCAGAACTTCTTGGGGTTAGACCCACAGAGAGAGAACTGCTCCTTAAAGTAACTAACTTTGGCCTTCCGAATAGCCTGAGTGCACGTATTTCTCATTGCCTTATTGAGAGCCAGTCAGCCTCTTATGGCTGCAAGCCCGAGGTCGGTACACCTATGACAACATCCCCCACCCCCCCCACACTGATTAGCATCGCTAGCATAGCGTCACAATTAAATAGTAGCATCTAAATATCATTAAATCACAAGTCCAAGACACCAAATGAAAGATACAGATCTTGTGAATAAACCATTTCAGATTTTTAAAATGTTTTACAGGGAAGACAAAATATGTAAATCTATTAGCTAACCACGTTAGCAAAAGACACCATTTTTCTTTGTCCACCATTTTCTCTCTCCACCTGTAGCTATCACCAATTCGGCCAAATAAAGATATTGATAGCCACTAACCAAGAAAAAACCTCATCAGATGACAGTCTGATAACATATTTATTGTATAGGATAGGTTTTGTTAGAAAAATGTGCATATTTCAGGTATAAATCATAGTTTACAATTGCACCCACCATCACAACTCGACTAGAATAAATACACAGAGCAACGTGTATTACCTAATTACTAATCATAAAACATTTCTTAAAAATACACAGCTCACAGCAATGGAAGGACACAGATCTTGTGAATTCAGACAATATTTCAGATGTTCTAAGTGTTTTACAGCGAAAACACAATAAATCGTTATATTAGCATACCACATGTGCAAACGTTACCAGAGCATCGATTCAAGCCAAAGAGAGCGATAACGTAATCATCGCCAAAATATATTAATTTTTTCACTAACCTTCTCAGAATTCTTCCGATGACACTCCTGTAACATCATATTACAACATACATATAGAGTTTGTTCGAAAATGTGCATATTTAGCCACAAAAAACCGTGGTTATACAATGACAAAACTAGCAAAACTAGCCTGAAAATGTCGGGCGCCATATTTGACAGTGATCTTGTCTCATGATTAACTATTCATAAACTTGACTAAAAAAATATAAGTTGGACAGCTATCGAAAGACAAATTAGTTCTTAATGCAATCGCTGAATTACATTTCTAAAATTATCCTTACTGTGCAATACAGGGTTCGCCAAGCGAAGCTATACCAAAGAAAATGGCGGAATATGCGTTTAAAATTTTTCGACAGAACAACGATTTATCATCTTAAATATTTCTTACTATGAGGTGATCTTCCATCAGAATCTTGGGCAATGTATCCTTTCTTGGGTCTAATCTTCTTTTGGTCGAAAGATGTCCGCTTGTCCGTCGAAATGCCCACTAACGTTCGACCGGTACTGGAAACGTGCCCAAAGCTTCAAAGTGCATCACCAAGAATTGCCTCAAAATCGCACTAAACGGATATAAATTGCTATAAAACGGTTTAAATTAACTACCTTATGATGTCTTTAACACCTATAACGAGTAAAAACATGACCGGCGAAATATTACTGGCTAAACCCAAGCTTGGAAAGAGAGCAGGTCCAACGTACATCGTGCGTCAGGCGCAGCAGGAAAAGAACGGTACTTCCGGTCTTTGTCGTTTTATACAGGCACTGATTGCGCAATCGACTCCATTCAAATTGTCACCTCTTACTGACATCTAGAGGAAGGCGTAGGCAGTGTTTTGTAGCATCATAGCCTTCACAGGGACTTATGAACTGACCTGGGAGCAGGGGCCAAGATGTCTGAAATCTCACACCATATCAGGAAAAGTGCTGTAGAATGAGTTCTGTTCCACTCAGAGACATAATTCAAACGGCTATAGAAACTAGAGAGTGTTTCTATCCAGTAGTAATAATAATATGCATATTGTACGAGCAAGAATTGAGTACGAGGCCGTTTGAAATGGGCACCTTAAACAGAGCTACTCAATACTGCCCCTGCAGCCATAAAAAGTTAAGTAAGCGTGTGCCGAGCCTTTCGCCAAATGCAGTTCTTGAGGTGGAGTAACTCTGTCAGATCACGGTCAAACCAGGGGCTGAACCTGTTTTTAATTCTCATTTTCTTTATGGGGGCGTGTTTGTTAACAACACCACTGAAAATATCAAAAAAGAAGGTCCAAGCATCTTCGACAGAGGAGATCTAGCTGATTCTGTCCCGATTTACAGAGGCCAGTTCATGAAGGAAGGCTTGCTCATTAAAGATTTTTAGCAAGCTGAGAGAGAGATGATTCAGACAGCAACATGATATTCTAGTAGAGATAAATACAAGAGATGATTCAGACAGCAACATGATATTCTATTTAGAGATGATTCAGACAGCAACATGATATTCTAGAGGAGATAAATACAAGAGATGATTCAGACAGCAACATGATATTCTAGTAGAGATAAATACAAGAGATGATTCAGACAGCAACATGATATTCTAGTAGAGATAAATACAAGAGATGATTCAGACAGCAACATGATATTCTAGTAGAGATATATACAAGAGATGATTCAGACAGCAACATGATATTCTAGTAGAGATAAATATAAGAGATGATTCAGACAGCAACATGATATTCTAGTAGAGATAAATACAAGAGATGATTCAGACAGCAACATGATATTCTAGAGGAGATAAATACAAGAGATGATTCAGACAGCAACATGATATTCTAGTAGAGATAAATACAAGAGATGATTCAGACAGCAACATGATATTCTAGTAGAGATAAATACAAGAGATGATTCAGACAGCAACATGATATTCTAGTAGAGATATATACAAGAGATGATTCAGACAGCAACATGATATTCTAGTAGAGATAAATACAAGAGATGATTCAGACAGCAACATGATATTCTAGTAGAGATAAATACAAGAGATGATTCAGACAGCAACATGATATTCTAGTAGAGATAAATACAAGAGATGATTCAGACAGCAACATGATATTCTAGTAGAGATAAATACAAGAGATGAATCAGACAGCAACATGATATTCTGATGGAGGAGCTGTGATCATTCAGATGGAACTGCTAGCAGGCATAAATGTGCCTGCACTCATCCAATCAGCATCGATTATCCAAGCAAACCGTTTTATAATGAATGCTTTGTCATCATTTAAAAACATGCCTATACATTGCATTTTGAAGTATTCAGACCTCTTGACTTTTTCAAACCGGTGTAGACCTTACAGTGAAATGCTTACTTACTTACTAACCAACAGTGCAATTAAAAATAGATATATATATTAGGTGAACTATAGGTAAGTAAAGAAATAAAAACAACAGTAAAAAGACAGTGGAAAAGAGTGAGGCTATATACAGTAGCGAGGCCCATAATACCCCATAATGCTAAAAATACCCCAAAGTGAAAACACATTTTTAGAAATGTTTGCCCAAAGAGCCTTATTTACATAAGTATTCAGACCCTTTGCTATAAGAATCGAAATTGAGCTCAGGTGCATCCTGTTTCCATTGATCATCCTTGAGATGTTTGTACAACTTGATTACCACCTGTGGTAAATTCAATTGATTGGACATGATTTGGAAAGGAATAAACTTGTCTATATAAGGTCCCACAGTTGACAGTGCTTGTCAGAGCTAAAATCAAGCCATTAAATCGAAGGAATTGTCCGTAGAACTCAGAGACAGGATTGAGTTGTGGCACAGATCTGGGAAAGGCAAATTTCTGCAGCGTTCAAGGTCCCCAAGAACACAGCGGCCTCCATCAGTCTTAAATGGAAGAAGTTTGGAACCACCAATACTTTTGCTGGAGCTGACTGCACAGCCAAACTGAGCAATCAGGGGAGAAGGTCCTTATTCAGGGAGGTGCCCAAGAACCCGATGGTCACTCTGATTGAGCTACAGAGTTCCTTTGTGGAGATGAGAGAACCTTCCAAATGAACAATCATCTCTGCAGCACTCCAATCAGGCCTTCATGGTAAAGTGGCCAGACGGAAGCCACTCCTCAGAAAAAAGACACTTTACAGCCCGCATGGAGTTTGCCATTAAAGCACCTAAAGACTCTGACCATGAGAAACAAGATTATCTGGTCTGATGACACCAAGATTGAACTCTTTGGCCTGAATGCCAAGCGTCACGTCTGGACGAAACCTGGCACCATCCCTAGTATGAAGAATGGTGGTGGCAGCATCATGCTGTGGGGATGTTTTTCAGCGGCAGGGACTGGGAGACTAGTCATGATCGAGGGAAAGATGAGTGAAGCAAAGTACAGAGAGATACTTGATAAAAACCTACTCCAGAGCTCTCAGGACCTTAGACTGGGGTGAAGGTTCACCTTCAAACAGGACAATGACCCTAAGCACACAGCCAAGACAACGCAGGAGTGGCTTCGAAACAAGTCTCTGAATGTCCGGACTTCAACCTGATCGAACATCTCTGGAGAGACCTGAAAATAGCTGTGCAGCAATGCTCCCCATCCAACCTGACAGAGTTTGAGAGGCTCTGCCGAGAAGAATGGGATAAACCCCACTAAATGGAGGTGTGTAAAGCTTTTAGCATTATACCCAAGAAGACTCAAGGCTGTAATCACTGCCAAATGTGCTTCAACAAATAACTAAGTAAAGGGTCTGAATACTGATGTAAATTTAGCATTTTGGCCATCAAGGAAAGCGCATCCCCGCAGCATCATGCTGTGAGGATGTTTTCATCGGCAGGGACTGGGAAACTGGTCAGAATTGAAGGAATGATGGATGGCGCTAAATACAGGGACATCCTTGTGGGAAACCTGTTTCAGTCTTCCAGTGATTTGAGACTGGGACGGAGGTTCACCTTCCAGCAGGACAATGACCCTAAGCATACTACTAAAGCAACACTCGAGTGGTTTAAGGGGAAACATTTAAATGTCTTGGAATGGCCAAGTCAAAGCCCAGACCTCAATCCAATTGAGCATCTGTGGTACGACTTAAAGATTGCTGGACACCAGCGAAACCCATCCAACTTGAAGGAGCTAGAACAGTTTTGCATTGAAGAATGGGCAAAAATCCCAGTAGCTAGATGTGTCACGCTTATAGAGACCAAGATACTTCCAGCTGTAATTGCTGCAAAAGGTGGATCTACAAAGTGTTAACTGCGATAACAAACCTCCAGACAAGATTCAATGCCATACAACACTCCTTACGTGGCCTCCAACTGCTCTTAAATGCAAGTAAAACTAAATGCAAGCTCTTCAACAGATCGCTGCCCTCACCCACCCGCCCGTCTAGCATCACTACTCTGACCTAGAATATGTGGACAACTACAAATACCTAGGTGTCTGGTTAGACTGTAAACTCTCCTTCCAGACTCACATTAAGCATCTCCAATCTCCAATTAAATCTAGAATCGGCTTCCTATTTTGCAACAAATAATCCTTCACTCATGCTGCCAAACATACCTCGTAAAACTGATTACTTTGGCGATGTCCTTTACAAAATAGCCTCCAACATTCTACTCAGCAAACTGGATGTGGTCTATCACAGTGCCATCCGTTTTGTCCCCAAAGCCCCATGTACTACCCTTCACTGCGACTAGTATGCTCTCGTTGGCTGGCCCTCACTTCATATTCGTTGCCAAACCCACTGGCTCCAGGTCATCTATAAGTCTTTGCTAGGTTAAGCCCCGCCTTATCTCAGCTCACTGGTCATGATAGCAACACCCACCCGTAGCATGCGCTCCAGCAGGTATATTTCACTGGTCACCCCCAAAGCCAACACCTCCTTAGGCCACTTTTCCTTCCAGTTCTCTGCTGCCAATGACTGGAACGAATTGCAAAATGAACTGAAGCTGGAGACTCATATCTCCCTCACTAACTTTAAACATCAGCTGTCAGAGCAGCTTAACGATCATTGCACCTATACACAACCCATCTGTAAATAGCCCTCTAAATGCACATTCATCTTCTGCACATCTATCACTCCAGTGTTTAATAGCTAAATTGTAATTATTTCTATGGCCTATGTATTGCCTAATCTTACTACATTTGCACACACGGTAAATATATTTTTCTATTGTGCTATTGACTGTACGTTTGTTTATTCCATGTGTAACTCTGTGTTGTTGTTTGTGTCTCACTGCTTTGCTTTATCTTGACCAGGTCACAGTTGTAAAAAAGAACTTGTTCTCAACTAGCCTACCTGGTTAAATAAAGGTGAAATAAAATATATAAAGATATTGACTTTGGGGGTGAAAAGTTATGCACGCTTAAGTTATCTGTTTTTTTGTCTAATTTCTTGTTTGTTTCACAATTCCTGTACTATTAGCATCAGTCTGATATAACTGTACTGTCTGTGTAGCCTGTATTATTAGCATCAGTCTGAGATAACTGTACTGTCTGTGTAGCCTGTACTATTAGCATCAGTCTGATATTTATAACTATACTGTCTGTGTAGCCTGTATTATTAGCATCAGTCTGATATAACTGTACTGTCTGTGTAGCCTGTATTATTAGCATCAGTCTGATATAACTGTACTGTCTGTGTAGCCTGTATTATTAGCATCAGTCTGATATAACTGTACTGTCTGTGTAGCCTGTATTATTAGCATCAGTCTGATATAACTGTACTGTCTGTGTAGCCTGTATTATTAGCATCAGTCTGATATAACTGTACTGTCTGTGTAGCCTGTATTATTAGCATCAGTCTGAGATAACTATACTGTCTATGTAGCCTGTACTATTAGCATCAGTCTGATATTTATAACTATACTGTCTGTGTAGCCTGTATTATTAGCATCAGTCTGATATAACTGTACTGTCTGTGTAGCCTGTATTATTAGCATCAGTCTGATATAACTGTACTGTCTGTGTAGCCTGTATTATTAGCATCAGTCTGATATAACTGTACTGTCTGTGTAGCCTGTATTATTAGCATCAGTCTGATATAACTGTACTGTCTGTGTAGCCTGTATTATTAGCATCAGTCTGATATAACTGTACTGTCTGTGTAGCCTGTATTATTAGCATCAGTCTGATATTTATAACTATACTGTCTCTGTAGCCTGTTTGCGCATGTGTGTGTGTGTGTGTGTGTGTGTGTGTGTGTCTGTCTGCGTCAGTGTGCATAGGTGTGTGTATATTTCTCAGGGACGGCTACTTTTTCACGTGAGTCTGTCATTCCTAAACAGGAAAGCTTCGAGGATAGTTGGCTCTATCTGAAGGGGTTAACCTGCAGAAGGTTAGCCCTCAGACCTCTACATAGTAACATACCTCTACATAGTAACAGACCTCTACATAGTAACATACCTCTACATAGTAACAGACCTCTACATTGTAACAGACCTCTACATAGTAACATACCTCTACATAGTAACAGACCTCTACATTGTAACAGACCTCTACATAGTAACAGACCTCTACATAGTAACATACCTCTACATAGTAACATACCTCTACATAGTAACAGACCTCTACATAGTAACATACCTCTACATAGTAACAGACCTCTACATAGTAACATACCTCTACATAGTAACAGACCTCTACATAGTAACAGACCTCTAAATAGTAACAGACCTCTACATAGTAACAGACCTCTACATAGTAACAGACCTCTACATAGTAACAGACCTCTACATAGTAACATACCTCTACATAGTAACAGACCTCTACATAGTAACATACCTCTACATAGTAACAGACCTCTACATAGTAACAGACCTCTACATAGTAACAGACCTCTACATTGTAACAGACCTCTACATTGTAACAGACCTCTAAATAGTAACAGACCTCTAAATAGTAACAGACCTCTACATTGTAACAGACCTCTACATTGTAACAGACCTCTACATAGTAACAGACCTCTACATAGTAACAGACCTCTACATTGTAACAGACCTCTAAATAGTAACAGACCTCTACATTGTAACAGACCTCTACATTGTAACAGACCTCTACATTGTAACAGACCTCTACATAGTAACAGACCTCTACATAGTAACAGACCTCTACATAGTAACATACCTCTACATTGTAACAGACCTCTACATAGTAACATACCTCTACATTGTAACAGACCTCTACATAGTAACAGACCTCTACATTGTAACAGACCTCTACATAGTAACAGACCTCTACATAGTAACAGACCTCTACATTGTAACAGACCTCTACATTGTAACAGACCTCTACATAGTAACAGACCTCTACAGGTACAGCCAGTTGTTTCTGTCAAATAGGGGAATTTATTGAAATATATTTTACAGTGTTGTAATTTATTCATGAGGGTAAAATCTATCATTCAAGTCTTCAGATATTATATTGATTAAGACATCAACAACAATAAAAATCATAACAGCAAGGCCAACTGAATATGTTTATAACAACAATGCCAACTGAATATGTTTATAACAGTGTCATGACGTCGCCTGCTTGGGTACTTCAAACCCCATCCCCCTCTCTCTGCCTTTCCCTTTCCTACCACAACCCATGCGGTGATCACAGAGAGATGTCGTAAATTCCTGAGAATCTCCTCATGGCCAATAGTATTATAGACAGAGGGTAAACTTTCAGGACAAAGGAATTCTCTTCCACCTCACAGAACTTGAGGTACGAACATATTTCATATTCCTGCAAAAGTATAAAAGATCGGTGGAGAGTCCAGCTATGAACCGGTCCATTTGTCACCACGTGGGAAACTCATGTGAGACTGTG
>NW_024060550.1:0-23351 GCF_016432855.1 Salvelinus namaycush | reverse complement strand
CCTATAAACATTAACACTATACCATCTAAAGGAGTAACATTAACACTCTACCATCTAAAGGTAAGGAGTAACATTAACACTCTACCATCTAAAAGATAAGGAGTAACATTAACACTATACCATCTAAAGGAGTAACATTAAACACCTCTACCATCTAAAGGTAAGGAGTAACATTAACACTCTACCATCTAAAGGTAAGGAGTAACATTAACACTATACCATCTAAAGGAGTAACATTAACACTATACCATCTAAAGGTAAGGAGTAACATTAACACTCTACCATCTAAAGGTCAGGAGTAACATTAACACTATACCATCTAAAGGAGTAACATTAACACTCTACCATCTAAAGAAGTAACATTAACACTATACCATCTAAAGGAGTAACATTAACACTATACCATCTAAAGGTAAGGAGTAACATTAACACTATACCATCTAAAGGTCAGGAGTAACATTAACACTATACCATCTAAAGGAGTAACATTAACACTATACCATCTAAAGGAGTAACATTAACACTATACCATCTAAAGGAGTAACATTAACACTATACCATCTAAAGGAGTAACATTAACACTCTACCATCTAAAGGAGTAACATTAACACTCTACCATCTAAAGGAGTAACATTAACACTCTACCATCTAAAGGTAAGGAGTAACATTAACACTATACCATCTAAAGGTAAGGAGTAACATTAATACTCTACCATCTAAAGGTAAGGAGTAACATTAACACTCTACCATCTAAAGGAGTAACATTAACACTCTACCATCTAAAGGAGTAACATTAACACTATACCATCTAAAGGAGTAACATTAACACTATACCATCTAAAGGAGTAACATTAACACTATACCATCTAAAGCAGTAAAATTAACACTCTACCATCTAAAGGAGTAACATTAACACTATACCATCTAAAGGAGTAACATTAACACTATACCATCTAAAGGAGTAACATTAATACTCTACCATCTAAAGGAGTAACATTAACACTCTACCATCTAAAGGAGTAACATTAACACTATACCATCTAAAGGTAAGGAGTAACATTACCACTCTACCATCTAAAGGAGTAACATTAACACTATACCATCTAAAGGAGTAACATTAACACTCTACCATCTAAAGGAGTAACATTAACACTATACCATCTAAAGGAGTAACATTAACACTCTACCATCTAAAGGAGTAACATTAACACTCTACCATCTAAAGGTAAGCAGTAACATTAACACTCTACCATCTAAAGGTCAGGAGTAACATTAACACTATACCATCTAAAGGAGTAACATTAACACTATACCATCTAAAGGAGTAACATTAACATTGTACCATCTAAAGGTAAGGAGTAACATTAACACTCTACCATCTAAAGGTAAGGCGTAACATTAACACTCTACCATCTAAAGGTAAGGAGTAACATTAACACTATACCATCTAAAGGAGTAACATTAACACTCTACCATCTAAAGGTAAGGAGTAACATTAACACTCTATCATCTAAAGGAGTAACATTAACACTCTACCATCTAAAGGAGTAACATTAACACTCTACCATCTAAAGGTAAGGAGTAACATTAACACTCTACCATCTAAAGGTAAGGAGTAACATTAACACTATACCATCTAAAGGAGTAACATTAACACTCTACCATCTAAAGGTAAGGAGTAACATTAACACTCTACCATCTAAAGGAGTAACATTAACACTCTACCATCTAAAGGAGTAACATTAACACTATACCATCTAAAGGAGTAACATTAACACTCTACCATCTAAAGGTAAGGAGTAACATTAACACTCTACCATCTAAAGGTAAGGAGTAACATTAACACTATACCATCTAAAGGTAAGGAGTAACATTAACACTCTACCATCTAAAGGTAAGGAGTAACATTAACACTCTACCATCTAAAGGTAAGGAGTAACATTAACACTATACCATCTAAAGGAGTAACATTAACACTCTACCATCTAAAGGTAAGGAGTAACATTAACACTATACCATCTAAAGGAGTAACATTAACACTATACCATCTAAAGGAGTAACATTAACACTCTACCATCTAAAGGTAAGGAGTAACATTAACACTATACCATCTAAAGGAGTAACATTAACACTATACCATCTAAAGGAGTAACATTAATACTCTACCATCTAAAGGAGTAACATTAACACTCTACCATCTAAAGGAGTAACATTAACACTATACCATCTAAAGGTAAGGAGTAACATTACCACTCTACCATCTAAAGGAGTAACATTAACACTATACCATCTAAAGGAGTAACATTAACACTCTACCATCTAAAGGACTAACATTAACACTATACCATCTAAAGGAGTAACATTAACACTCTACCATCTAAAGGAGTAACATTAACACTCTACCATCTAAAGGTAAGCAGTAACATTAACACTCTACCATCTAAAGGTCAGGAGTAACATTAACACTATACCATCTAAAGGAGTAACATTAACACTATACCATCTAAAGGAGTAACATTAACATTGTACCATCTAAAGGTAAGGAGTAACATTAACACTCTACCATCTAAAGGTAAGGCGTAACATTAACACTCTACCATCTAAAGGTAAGGAGTAACATTAACACTATACCATCTAAAGGAGTAACATTAACACTCTACCATCTAAAGGTAAGGAGTAACATTAACACTCTATCATCTAAAGGAGTAACATTAACACTCTACCATCTAAAGGAGTAACATTAACACTCTACCATCTAAAGGTAAGGAGTAACATTAACACTCTACCATCTAAAGGTAAGGAGTAACATTAACACTATACCATCTAAAGGAGTAACATTAACACTCTACCATCTAAAGGTAAGGAGTAACATTAACACTCTACCATCTAAAGGAGTAACATTAACACTCTACCATCTAAAGGAGTAACATTAACACTATACCATCTAAAGGAGTAACATTAACACTCTACCATCTAAAGGTAAGGAGTAACATTAACACTCTACCATCTAAAGGTAAGGAGTAACATTAACACTATACCATCTAAAGGAGTAACATTAACACTCTACCATCTAAAGGTAAGGAGTAACATTAACACTCTACCATCTAAAGGTAAGGAGTAACATTAACACTATACCATCTAAAGGAGTAACATTAACACTCTACCATCTAAAGGTAAGGAGTAACATTAACACTATACCATCTAAAGGAGTAACATTAACACTATACCATCTAAAGGAGTAACATTAACACTATACCATCTAAAGGTAAGGAGTAACTGTTACGTCCGTCGTTGAATGAATGAGACCAAAGCGCAGCGTGGAAAGTGTTCATGATATTTAATACTGAAAACACCGACAAAACAACAAAATTTAAACGAACGTAAAGTTCTGCAGGGCTAGACCGCAACTGTGCAAAAACAAGATCCCACAAACTAGGGTGGAAAACAGGCTGCATAAGTATGATTCCCAATCAGAGACAACGATAGACAGCTGCCTCTGATTGGGAACCATACCCGACCAACAAAGAAATAGAAAACATAGAATGCCCACCCAAATCACACCCTGACCTAAGCAAAGAGAGAAATAAAAAGGCTCTCTAAGGTCAGGGCGTGACAGTAACATTAAAGGCGGGACACCTGTCGACTTCTTCCGGTAAAACTGGAAGGCGCGCAATTTAAATAATCATAAAAATGATGGATATTAAACATTTAGGTACATACCAGTG
This sequence comes from Salvelinus namaycush, assembly GCF_016432855.1. Lineage (NCBI taxonomy): Eukaryota > Metazoa > Chordata > Actinopteri > Salmoniformes > Salmonidae > Salvelinus > Salvelinus namaycush. The sequence goes on along the minus strand of NW_024060550.1, from coordinate 19,626 downwards.
TCTTATATCGGTTAAAAGATTAATGTCTTGTTCATCTAACTGCACTGTCCGATTTACAGTAGGCCTTACAGCGAAAGCATGCCATGAGATTGTTTGAGGACGGTGCCCCACATCAAAATATTTTCCAACCAGCACAGACTTCATAAAAATCACAAATAGCGAATAAATATTCACTTTTTGAAAATCTTCCTCTGATTTGTCATCCAAAGGGTTCCAGCTACAACATACATGGTAGTTTTGTTGGATAAAATCCTCTTTATATCCCAAAAAGTCTGTTTTTAGTTGACGCCATCGATTTGAGTAATCCACTCATTCAACGTGCAGACAAAGGAATCCAAAAAGCTACCGCTAAACTTTAAAACAAGTCAAACTATGTTTCTATTTAATCCTCAGGTACCCTAAAATGTAAATAAACTGTAATATTTCATACGGAAAGAAGTATGTTCAATAGAAAAGCAAAATTAGCAGGTGCACGTCCTCTTCGTCGCGTGCGCACAGACTGATTTCTGACTCCCACTACCAAAACTCAAAATTCTTCCTCGTTTGTGAAGAAACAAGCCTGAAACCTTGAACAAAAACTGGTGACATCTAGTGGAAGCCATAGGAATTGCAATCTGGGAGCTGGATTTGGATATACATTCCATTGGAAGAGCATGGGCTCTCAAAAAAAAGAAATTCTCCTACCATATCAATTGTGTTATAGTCTAATACATTATTTTAACATTTCTACAAACTTCACCGTGTTTTCTATCCAATGGTGCCAATTATATGCATATCCTGGCTTCTGGGACTGGCAGTTTACTTTGGGCACGTCAGTCAGACAGGAAGTGGAGAGAGATAGCCTGAAGAAGTTAATCCCCCTGCAAAGTCCCTGCAGCCGGACAGTTTTATCATGACTTCTAGAAAGACATGCTGTCAGCTCAACTATATAAAGCTGTCGCTCATTCAGCCGATAGTAACTTACAACCGGTTCTCTCCACTAAGAAACAAATCAGAGCCTTCTCAGGTCTCTCCTCCACCAGTTACCCGCTATATTAGACTTTAAAATAATCATCCAGCGATCATACACTGTTTACCAGGGGGCAGGGATACCGATTAAGGCTAATCTGAAGATGGTGCTGGCTGAGGCTAAAACTGGCGAGTGTAGAGAGTATAGGGATATTGTTATCCACGTCGGCACCAACGATGTTAGGATGAAACAGTCAGAGGTCACCAAGCACAACATAGCTTCGTGTAAAATCAGCTAGAAAGATGTGTCGGCATTGAGTAATTGTCTCTGGCCTCCTACCAGTTAGGGGGAGTGATGAGCTCTACAGCAAAGTCTCACAACTCAATCACTGGTTGAAAACTGTTTTCTACCCCTCCCAAAATATATCATTTGCAGATAAGTGGTCAACAAGCCTGGCCTGTTGAGGAGTGATGGACTCCATCCTAGCTGCTCTCATCTTATCTACCAACATAGACAGGGCTCTAACTCCTCTAGCTCCACAATGAGATAGGGTGCAGGCCAGGCAGCAGGCTGTTAGCCAGCCTGCCAGCTTAGTGGAGTCTGCCACTAGCACAGTCAGTGTAGTCAGCTGAGCTATCCCCATTGAGACCGTGTCTGTGCCTCGATCTAGGTTGAGCAAAACTAAACATGGCGGTGTTCGCCTTAGCAATCTCACTGGAATAAAGACCTCCTCCATTCCTGTCATTATTGAAAGAGATTGTGATATCTCAAAATAGGGCTACTTAATGTTAGATCCCTCACTTCCAAGGCTGTCATTGTCAATGAACTAATCACTGATCATAATCTTGATGTGATTGGCCTGACTGAAACATGGCTTAAGCCTGATGAATTTACTGTGTTAAATGAGGCCTCACCTCCTGGTTACACTAGTGACCATATCCCCCGTGCATCCCGCAAAGGTGGAGGTGTTGATAACATTTTTTAAAGCAAATAAAAATAAATGACTGCATTTTTGTCTTTTGAGCTAGTCATGAAATCTATGCAGCCTACTCAATCACTTTTTATAGCTACTGTTTACAGGCCTCCTGGGCCATATACAGCGTCCCTCACTGAGTTCCCTGAATTCCTATCGGAATTCCCACTACAAAAGGCTTTCGAAGCCATCATCGACTGAGTGGGTTTTGTCCAACATGTCTCCAGACCTGCTCATTGCCACAGTCATACACTGGATCAAGTTTTGTCCCGTGGAATAAATATTGTGGATCTAAATGTTCTTCATGGTAATCCTGGGCTATCGGACCACCGTCTTATTACGTTTTGAAATCACAACAAATAATCTGCTCAGACCCCAACCATCAAAAGCCTTGCTAGAAATTCTCAGACAAACAAAAGATTCCTAGATGCCCTTCCAGACTCCCTCCACCTACCAATCTGTTAACCACCTAACTTAATTTAACCTTGCGTAATACCCTAGATGTAGTTTTATCCCTATTAACAATAAACATTTGTCACAAAAAATGTGCTCCCTGGTGAACAGAAAGCGTACAGAAAATTGGAAATGGCGCTCCACAAACTGGAAGTCTTCCGACTATCTTGGAAAGACAGTACCGTGCAATATCGAACAGCTGCTCGATCATCCAATTTTTTCAACCTAATTTAGAAAAAGTATTTTTAATACTGTCGCATCTAAAAAGCAGCATTCAACAACCGTTTAGCTTTCACTTTCACCTTATTTGTCACCGAAAACAACAAGTGTAGACCTTACCGTGTAATGCTTACTTACAGGCCCTAACCAACAGGTGACCTTACCGTGTAATGCTTACTTACAGGCCCTAACCAACAGGTGACCTTACCGTGTAATGCTTACTTACAGGCCCTAACCAACAGGTGACCTTACCGTGTAATGCTTACTTACAGGCCCTAACCAACAGGTGACCTTACCGTGTAATGCTTACTTACAGGCCCTAACCAACAGGTGACCTTACCGTGTAATGCTTACTTACAGGCCCTAACCAACAGGTGACCTTACCGTGTAATGCTTACTTACAGGCCCTAACCAACAGGTGACCTTACCTTGTAATGCTTACTTACAGGCCCTAACCAACAGGTGACCTTACCGTGTAATGCTTACTTACAGGCCCTAACCAACAGGTGACCTTACTGTGTAATGCTTACTTACAGGCCCTAACCAACAGGTGACCTTACCGTGTAATGCTTACTTACAGGCCCTAACCAACAAGTGACCTTACCGTGTAATGCTTACTTACAGGCCCTAACCAACAGGTGACCTTACCTTGTAATGCTTACTTACAGGCCCTAACCAACAGGTGACCTTACCGTGTAATGCTTACTTACAGGCCCTAACCAACAGGTGACCTTACCTTGTAATGGTTACTTACAAGCCCTAACCAACAGGTGACCTTACCGTGTAATGGTTACTTACAAGCCCTTAACCAACAGCGCAGTTCAAGAAGAGTTAAGAAAATATTTACAAAATAAACTAAAGTAAAAAATAATACAAAGTAACACTTTGAATAACAATAAGAATAACAAGGTTTACCGAGTCAGTGTGTGGGGGTACAGGTTAGTCGATGTAATTTGTACATGTAGATAGGGGTAAAGTGACAATGCATAGATAAAAAAACAGCGAGTAGTAGTAGCAGTGTACAAAACAAATGGAGGGGGGGAGGGTGTCAATGTAAATAGTCCGGTGGCCATTTGATTAATTGTTCAGCAGTCTTCTGGCTGTTAAGGAGCGTTTTGGTCCTAGACTTGGCGTTCCGGTACCGTGTGGTAGCAGTACTTTCCGGTACCGTGTGGTAGCAGTACTTTCCGGTACCGCTTGCTGTGTGGTAGCAGAGAAAACAGTCTATAACTTGGGTGACTGGAGTCTCTGACCATTTCCTATGACATCGCCTATTATATAGGTTCTAGATGGCAGGAAGCTTGGCCTATGGCCCCACCTCCCTCTGTAGTGCCTTACGGTCAGGTGTCGAGCAGTTGCCATACCAGGCGGTGATGCAACCGGTCAGGATGCTCTCGATGGTGCAGCTGTAGAAATTTTTAAGGATCTGGGGACCCATTCCAAATCTTTTCAGTCTCCTGAGGGGGAAAGATGTTGTCGTGCCCTCTTCACGGCTGTCTTGGTGTGTTTGGACCATGATAGTTTGTTGGTGATGTGGACACCAAGGAACTTGAAACTCTCGACCCGCTCCACTGCAGCCCCATCGATGTTAATGAGGGCCTGTTCGGACCGCCTTTTCCTTTAGTCCACGATCAGCTCCTTTGTCTTGATCACATTGAGAGAGAGGTTGTTGTCCTGGCACCACACTGCCAGTTCTCTGACCTCCTCCCTATAGGCTGTCTCATCATTGTCGGTGTTCAGGCCTACCACTGTTGTGTTGTACACAAACTTAATGATGGTATTGGAGTCATATTTGGCCGTGCAGTTGTGGGTGAACAGGGATTAAGGAGGGGACTAAGTACACACCCCTGAGGGGCCCCAGTGTTGACGATCAACGTGGCAGAGGTGTTGTTTCCTCCCTTACCACCTGGGGGCGGCCAATCAGGAAGTCCTGGATCAGGCTGCAAAGAGAGGTGTTAAGTCCCAGTGATGAATTCATGAACTTCTTCAATGAAAATAAATAAATAATAAATTGAATCTGCATATTTCTCCAAAGCTTAGTTGTCCTGAGTCTGCAAAGAACTGCCAGGACCTAGGATAAATGGAGACACTCAAGTTTTTTAATCAAGCATCTCGTGACACATTCATGAAAATAGTCGTGGCCTCTAAACGGTCAAGCTGCATACTGGATCCTATTTCAACTGAACTACTGAAAGAGCTGCTTCCTGTGCTTGGCCCTCCTATATTGAACATAATAAATGGCTCCCTATCCACCAGATGTGTACCAAACTCACTAAAAGTGGCAGTAATAAAGCCTCTCTTGAAAAAGCCAAACCTTGACCCGGAAAATGTAAAAAACTATTGGCCTATATCAAATCTTCCATTCCTCTCAAACGTTTTAGAAAAAGCTGTTGTGCTGCAACTCACTACCTTCCCGAAGACAAACAATGTATACGAAATGCTTCAGTCTGGTTTTAGACCCCATCATAGCACTGATAATGCACTTGTGAAGGTGGTAAATTACCTTTTAATGGCGTCAGACCGAGGCTCTGCATCTGTCCTCGTGCTACTAGACCTTAGTGCTGCCTTTGATACCATCGATCACCACATTCTTTTGGAGAGACTGGAAACCCAAATTGGTCTACAGGGACAAGTTCAGGCCTGGTTTAGATCTTATCTGTCGGGAAAGATATCAGTTTGTCTCTGTGAATGGTTTGTCCTCTGACAAATCAACTGTACAATTCGGTGTTCCTCAAGGTTCCGTTTTAGGACCACTATTGTTTTCACTATATATTTTACCTCTTGGTGATGTCATTCGGAAACACAATGTCAACTTTCACTGCTATGGGAACCACACACAGCTGTATGTTTCAATGTGTTACGCCCCTTCGCTCTCCCTGCCTCTTTCTCTGTGTTTGTGCTTTTCTTTGCAGATTGGGGACAGGTAGAGCTGATTAGGTCGTTAGGATCAACTAGGAGATTAAAGGTCCTGGTGCCCTGCCTCTCTCTCTCTCCACAAGCACCATTTTGTGATCTGGTTGAGTTTGTTTTTTGATTATGTGCACCCTTCAATACCTTCATCCATACATCTCCATTACACCCCTCAAATGCCACATTCACACTTCACAGGTTCGTTTTCCTTTGTAGTTTTATACTTTGTTATTTAATAAATATTTGTGTTGCTCCTTAACTGCTAACATGTGGACTCCCTTTGCTTGTCACCATCTAAGAGCCAGGTTGTGACAGATGAAACATGGTGAAGCCCCAAAATTGACTACCCTGGAAGCCTGTGTTTCAGACATAAGGAAGTGGATGGTGGAAAATGTTTTACACAACTTAGACAAAAAGAGATGCTGTTAAGGAATATTTCAAGGACAGATTTTTTCCATAGTCTTAACATTGCAAAAAACGACTGTTTTGTCCAAAAAAATGATGCAGAGAAATGTATCCATGCTTTAGTCAATTTCTGGTGTCCTTTGACAGCTCTTTGGTCTTGGCCATAGGGGAGTTTGGAGTGTGACTGTTTGAGGTTGTGGACAGGTGTCTTTTATACTGATAACAAGTTCAAACAGGTGCCATTAATACAGGTAACGAGTGGAGGACAGAGGAAATCTTGCTTGTTTGTAGGTGACCAAATACTTATTGTCCACCATAATTTGCAAATAAATTCATAAAGAATCCTACAATGTGATTTTCTGGATTTTTTTTCTCATTTTGTCTGTCATAGTTGAAGTGTACCTATGATGAATTAAAGGCCTCTCTCATCTTTTTAATTGGGAGAACTTGCACAATTGGTGGCTGACTAAATACTTTTTTGCCCCACTGTATGTGTATTACCCCTCCAAATGAAGCCTGTAAATCCACCAGGCTGATGTTAATATCTCTGACTAACGACTCAGCAGAAACAACCCTGAGCTCTGACTGATACAAGCTGCGTCTGACTCAGCTCTACACTCGCTCTCAGCAACACAGACTGATACAAGCTGCGTATGACTCAGCTCTGCACCCCCTCTCAGCCACACAGACTGATACAAGCTGCGTCTGACTCAGCTCAGCTCTACACTCGCTCTCAGCAACACAGACTGATACAAGCTGCGTATGACTCAGCTCTGCACCCGCTCTCAGACACACAGACTGATACAAGCTGCGTATGACTCAGCTCTGCACCCGCTCTCAGACACACAGACTGATACAAGCTGCGTATGACTCAGCTCTGCACCCGCTCTCAGACACACAGACTGAAAGAAGCTGCGTCTGACTCAGCTCTACACTCGCTCTCAGCAACACAGACTGATACAAGCTGCGTCTGACTCAGCTCTACACTCGCTCTCAGCAACACAGACTGATACAAGCTGCGTCTGACTCAGCTCTACACTCGCTCTCAGCCACACAGACTGATACAAGCTGCGTCTGACTCAGCTCTACACTCGCTCTCAGCAACACAGACTGATACAAGCTGCGTCTGACTCAGCTCTACACTCGCTCTCAGCCACACAGACTGATACAAGCTGCGTCTGACTCAGCTCAGCTCTACACTCGCTCTCAGCCACACAGACTGATACAAGCTGCGTCTGACTCAGCTCTACACCCGCTCTCAGACACACAGACTGATACAAGCTGCGTCTGACTCAGCTCTACACCCGCTCTCAGACACACAGACTGATACAAGCTGCGTATGACTCAGCTCTACACCCGCTCTCAGCCACACAGACTGATACAAGCTGCGTCTGACTCAGCTCTACACTCGCTCTCAGCCACACAGACTGATACAAGCTGCATCTCAAACACCTTGCCCAAGTCCCAAATGGTACCCTATTCCCTCTATAGCCCATTGGGCCCTGGTCAAAAGTAGTGCACTGTAATAGGGAATAGGGTTCTATTGGGCTCTGGTCTAAAGTAGTGCACTATATAGGGAATAGGGCACCATTTATCCCTGGTCAAAAGCAGTGCACTACATAGTGAACAGGGTGCCTTTTGGGACGTATGCCTTACCTCCATGCTGTGTTTGTGCCCTTAGGCAAACCTGGAGCTCAACTGGAATTTCAATGGCGCGTCTCATAATGCTGTTTATCCTAATGACTTCTTGGTGACAGAACACCTGATAATGCCTCACACCCATCCTTCTCCCAGTGTTCCCCAACAATGCCATACTAATAACATTGTGTAAACAGTGTCACGACTAAATCCATTGGTGCTCTAGTTGTTATTTTCTCTTCGGCTTTTAACCCCACAGGAAATAAAGGAAGTCGCCAAATCTCAGGGTGGACTTTCTAACCCCAAGGACACTGCAGTAATTGCATGCAATTCCTAGGAAAAAACAATCTGTTTTTCGGGGATGGGGAGGGTGTAACGAGTAGGAGTTCACAGCAAGGCCTCATGCCCCCCAAAGCATACAAGGTAGCCCCATAGATCCTAATACGTCATTCTATCAGTAACTACTTCCCTCACAAGCAGCCTGTTTATGTCTGTTCGTTTACAGCTGCTGGAACTGTCCGGTGTAGTGTCTGTTTGCACTTCTGAAGATGTACATGTTTGTTTTACAAGATATCGTGACCAGGTCATTCACATGAAGCGCGTGTGTGTGTGTGTGCCTGTGTGTGTAAGTGTGTATAGTCAGGGTCAAGAGGTCCAGCAGGGCCAGATGTGGGGCAGCTGTCATGACCAGATCACTCTGTTATTCTACTACACCTGGACTACATGACCAGATCACTCTGTTATTCTACTACACCTGGACTACATGACCAGATCACTCTGTTATTCTACCACACCTGGACTACATGACCTGATCACTCTGTTATTCTACTACACCTGGACTACATGACCAGATCACTCTGTTATTCTACTACACCTGGACTACATGACCAGATCACTCTGTTATTCTACCACACCTGGACTACATGACCAGATCACTCTGTTATTCTACCACACCTGGACTACATGACCAGATCACTCTGTTATTCTACTACACCTGGACTACATGACCTGATCACCCTGTTATTCTACTACACCTGGACTACATGACCAGATCACTCTGTTATTCTACCACACCTGGACTACATGACCTGATCACTCTGTTATTCTACTCCACCTGGACTACATGACCTGATCACCCTGTTATTCTACTCCACCTGGACTACATGACCTGATCACTCTGTTATTCTACTCCACCTGGACTACATGACCTGATCACTCTGTTATTCTACTCCACCTGGACTACATGACCTGATCACTCTGTTATTCTACTCCACCTGGACTACATGACCTGATCACTCTGTTATTCTACCACACCTGGACTACATGACCTGATCACTCTGTTATTCTACCACACCTGGACTACATGACCAGATCACTCTGTTATTCTACTCCACCTGGACTACATGACCTGATCACTCTGTTATTCTACTCCACCTGGACTACATGACCTGATCACTCTGTTATTCTACTCCACCTGGACTACATGACCAGATCACTCTGTTATTCTACTCCACCTGGACTACATGACCTGATCACTCTGTTATTCTACTCCACCTGGACTACATGACCTGATCACTCTGTTATTCTACTCCACCTGGACTACATGACCAGATCACTCTGTTATTCTACCACACCTGGACTACATGACCTGATCACCCTGTTATTCTACTCCACCTGGACTACATGACCTGATCACCCTGTTATTCTACTCCACCTGGACTACATGACCTGATCACTCTGTTATTCTACTCCACCTGGACTACATGACCTGATCACTCTGTTATTCTACTCCACCTGGACTACATGACCTGATCACTCTGTTATTCTACCACACCTGGACTACATGACCTGATCACTCTGTTATTCTACTCCACCTGGACTACATGACCTGATCACCCTGTTATTCTACTCCACCTGGACTACATGACCTGATCACTCTGTTATTCTACTCCACCTGGACTACATGACCTGATCACTCTGTTATTCTACTCCACCTGGACTACATGACCTGATCACCCTGTTATTCTACTCCACCTGGACTACATGACCTGATCACTCTGTTATTCTACTCCACCTGGACTACATGACCTGATCACCCTGTTATTCTACTCCACCTGGACTACATGACCTGATCACCCTGTTATTCTACTACACCTGGACTACATGACCTGATCACTCTGTTATTCTACTACACCTGGACTACATGACCTGATCACCCTGTTATTCTACTACACCTGGACTACATGACCTGATCACCCTGTTATTCTACTCCACCTGGACTACATGACCTGATCACTCTGTTATTCTACTACACCTGGACTACATGACCTGATCACTCTGTTATTCTACTCCACCTGGACTACATGACCTGATCACTCTGTTATTCTACTACACCTGGACTACATGACCAGATCACTCTGTTATTCTACTCCACCTGGACTACATGACCTGATCACTCTGTTATTCTACTCCACCTGGACTACATGACCTGATCACTCTGTTATTCTTCTACACCTGGACTACATGACCTGATCACCCTGTTATTCTACTCCACCTGGACTACATGACCTGATCACTCTGTTATTCTACTCCACCTGGACTACATGACCAGATCACTCTGTTATTCTACTACACCTGGACTACATGACCAGATCACTCTGTTATTCTACTCCACCTGGACTACATGACCTGATCACTCTGTTATTCTACCACACCTGGACTACATGACCTGATCACTCTGTTATTCTACTCCACCTGGACTACATGACCTGATCACTCTGTTATTCTACTCCACCTGGACTACATGACCTGATCACTCTGTTATTCTACTCCACCTGGACTACATGACCAGATCACCCTGTTATCCTCTCTTGGGTAGGGGGCAGTATTTTCACCTCCGAATGAAAAGCGTGCCCAAAGTAAACTGCCTGTTACTCAGGCCCAGAAGCTAGGATATGCATATAATTGGTAGATGTGGATAGAAAACACTCTAAAGTTTCCAAAACTGTTAAAATAATGTCTGTGAATATAACAGAACTGATATGGCAGGCGGAAATCCCGAGGACAAACCATCCAGGAAGTGGAATTATTTTCATGTGGCTGTTTTCCAACTCAATGCCTATAGATAATCCAATGGGTTAGGAATCAGATTGCAGTTCCTATGGCTTCCACTAGATGTCAACAGTCTTTCGACATGGTTTCAGGCTTTTATTTTGAAAAACGATGAGTAAACAGCCATTTTGGTCAGAGGACCTGATTCGAGCACGCCGTTTCTTATTTTTCCTTTCTATTGAAAACGGTATTATCCGGTTGGAATATTATTGATTATGAAAACGGTATTATCCGGTTGGAATATTATTGATTATGAAAACGGTATTATCCGGTTGGAATATTATTGATTATGAAAACGGTATTATCCGGTTGGAATATTATTGATTATGAAAACGGTATTATCCGGTTGGAATATTATTGATTATGAAAACGGTATTATCCGGTTGGAATATTATTGATTATGAAAACGGTATTATCCGGTTGGAATATTATTGATTATGAAAACGGTATTATCCGGTTGGAATATTATTGATTATGAAAACGGTATTATCCGGTTGGAATATTATTGATTATAAAGACAATAAACAACCTGATGATTAATTATAATCTACCTACTATGTCCCAAAAGGAACCCTATTCGCTATACAGTGCACTACTTTTGACCAGAGGGCTCTATGTATGGAATAGGGTGCCTGGGCCCTGGTCAAAAGCAGTGCACTATGTAGGGAATAGGGTGCCTGGGCCCTGGTTAAAAGTAGTGCACTATGTAGGGAATATGGTGCCTGGGCCCTGGTTAAAAGTAGTGCACTATGTAGGGAATAGGGTGCCTGGGCCCTGGTTAAAAGTAGTGCACTATGAAGAATGAAACAAAAACCACATGGTGCAGATGTATATCATGTCGAAGGGTACTGCAGTGGGGGGTCACCTGAGGGAGTGTCGGATAGGGCCCTCTGAGGGAGTGACGGATAGGGCCGTCAGAGGGAGTGACGGATAGGGCCCTCAAAGGGAGTGTTGGATAGGGCCCTCAAAGGGAGTGTTGGATAGGGCCCTCTGAGGGCGTGGCGGATAGGGCCCTCTGAGGGAGTGTCGGATAGGGCCCTCTGAGGGAGTGACGGATAGGGCCGTCAGAGGGAGTGACGGATAGGGCCCTCAAAGGGAGTGGCGGATAGGGCCCTCAGAGGGAGTGGCGGATAGGGCCCTCTGAGGTAGTGGCGGACAGGGCCCTCTGAGGGAGTGGCGGATAGGGCCCTCCCTCTGAGGGAGTGGCGGACAGGGCCCTCCCTCTGAGGGAGTGGCGGACAGGGCCCTCTGAGGGAGTGGCGGACAGGGCCCTCTGAGGGAGTGGCGGACAGGGCCCTCTGAGGGAGTGGCGGACAGGGCCCTCTGAGGGAGTGGTGGACAGGGCCCTCTGAGGGAGTGGTGGACAGGGCCCTCTGAGGGAGTGGTGGACAGGGCCCTCTGAGGGAGTGGTGGATAGGGCCCTCTGAGGGAGTGGTGGATAGGGCCCTCTGAGGGAGTGGTGGATAGGGCCCTCTGAGGGAGTGGTGGATAGGGCCCTCTGAGGGAGTGGTGGACAGGGCCCTCTGAGGGAGTGGTGGACAGGGCCCTCTGAGGGAGTGGTGGACAGGGCCCTCTGAGGGAGTGGTGGACAGGGCCCTCTGAGGGAGTGGTGGACAGGGCCCTCTGAGGGAGTGGTGGACAGGGCCCTCTGAGGGAGTGGTGGACAGGGCCCTCTGAGGGAGTGGTGGACAGGGACCTCTGAGGGAGTGGTGGACAGGGACCTCTGAGGGAGTGGCGGACAGGGCCCTCTGAGAGAGTGGTGGACAGGGCCCTCTGAGAGAGTGGTGGACAGGGCCCTCTGAGGGAGTGGTGGATAGGGCCCTCTGAGAGAGTGGTGGACAGGGCCCTCTGAGAGAGTGGTGGACAGGGCCCTCTGAGAGAGTGGTGGACAGGGCCCTCTGAGAGAGTGGTGGACAGGGCCCTCTGAGAGAGTGGTGGACAGGGCCCTCTGAGAGAGTGGTGGACAGGGCCCTCTGAGAGAGTGGTGGACAGGGCCCTCTGAGAGAGTGGTGGACAGGGCCCTCTGAGAGAGTGGTGGACAGGGCCCTCTGAGAGAGTGGTGGACAGGGCCCTCTGAGAGAGTGGTGGACAGGGCCTTCTGAGAGAGTGGTGGACAGGGCCCTCTGAGAGAGTGGTGGACAGGGCCCTCTGAGAGAGTGGTGGACAGGGCCCTCTGAGAGAGTGGTGGACAGGGCCCTCTGAGAGAGTGGTGGACAGGGCCCTCTGAGAGAGTGGTGGACAGGGCCCTCTGAGAGAGTGGTGGACAGGGCCCTCAGAGAGTGGTGGACAGGGCCTTCTGAGAGAGTGGTGGACAGGGCCCTCTGAGAGAGTGGTGGACAGGGCCCTCTGAGAGAGTGGTGGACAGGGCCCTCTGAGGGCGTGGTGGATAGGGCTGCTGTACCTGCTTTTATCGTTGAGTCGTGAGATCTCCTGATTCTGCTGCAGGACGTGTTTCTCCAGACGGTTAGTGAACAGAGAATACTCTAACAGCTGGATCTCCATTCTACTGGTCTGGTTCAGCACCTGGGGAGGGAGGGAGGGAGGGAGGGAGGGAGGGAGGGAGGGAGGGAGGGAGGGAGGGAGGGAGGGAGGGAGGGAGGGAGGGAGGGAGGGAGGGAGGGCAGGATGTAGGGAGGGAGGGAGGGAGGGAGGGAGGGAGGGGTAACAGTTAAAAAATAAGTAATTCAATAAATAATTATTTATTTACCTGACAAAGACCATTAAGATCAAGATGCTGTTAAGGATCTCATTCAGATCACCAAGACACCTGGATTAAATGACTTCCATAGAGATTATTGAGTAAGAGGGCATTTACTTTCTTAACGCTCCACATCAGAAACAGTTGGATAAACAGGGAGGGCCCCTGTTACACAACGTCAAATATGAGTTATCAAAGTTTGACAATTGCAATCTGGCCTACAATCTTATCTTATTTTAGCAGCTAGACTGATAACCAACCAGTTAAAATATTTGGACATCATGGATCCAGAGAGAGAGAGTGTGCCTGATAGAAGAACTGTGATTACATCAAAACACATCATCCTGTAATAACAGCACTACGGTACAACTAAGGACCAGCTGTGGCTACACGTTGGATGTTTTAACTGGCTGATGGTCAGTCACCTAATTCAACTCAGCATGTCAATCAAAGTGTTTACGCTGAAAGACAACAGATCTCAGAGCAGTGGTCAACCCTTGGTCACCACCCCTTGTCCTGGAGTGGCACAGGGTCTCCTTCTATTACAAAGAAACCAGGGACAACTAGGACAACTAGCCTAATCAATAAATCACACCATGGACAACTAGCCTAATCAATAAATCACACTATGGACAACTAGCATAATCAATGAATCACAACAGGGACAGCTAGCCTAATCAATGAATCACACAATGGACAACTATCCTAATCAATAAATCACACCATGGACAACTAGGACAACTAGCCTAATCAATGAATCACACCTGGGACAACTAGGACAACTAGCCTAATCAATGAATCACACCAGGGACAACTAGCCTAATCAATGAATCACACCATGGACAACTAGCCTAATCAATAAATCACACCTAGGACAACTAGCCTAATCAATAAATCACAACAGGGACAACTGGGACAACTAGCCTAATCAATAAATCACACCAAGGACAACTAGCCTAATCAATTAATCACACCAGGGACAACTAGGACAACTAGCCTAATCAATGAATCACACCAGGGACAACTAGCCTAATCAATAAATCACAACAGGGACAACTAGGACAACTAGCCTAATCAATAAATAACACCATGGACAACTAGCCTAATCATTAAATCACACCAGGGACAACTAGGACAACTAGCCTAATCAATAAATCACACCAGGGACAACTAGGACAACTAGCCTAATCAATAAATCACACCAGGGACAACTAGGACAACTAGCCTAATCAATAAATCACACCAGGGACAACTAGGACAACAAGCCTAATCAATAAATCACACCATGGACAACTAGGACAACTAGCCTAATCAATAAATCACACCAGGGACAACTAGGACAACAAGCCTAATCAATAAATCACAACTAGGACAACTAGCCTAATCAATAAATCACACCATGGACAACTAGCCTAATCCATAAATCACACCAGGGACAACTAGCCTAATCAATAAATCACACCAGGGACAACTAGGACAACTAGCCTAATCAATAAATCACACCGGGGACAACTACGACAACTAGCCTAATCAATAAATCACAACAGGGACAACTAGCCTAATCAATAAATCACACCATGGACAACTAGGACAACTAGCCTAATCAATAAATCACACCAGGGACAACTAGGACAACTAGCCTAATCAATGAATCACACCGGGGACAACTAGCCTAATCAATAAATCACACCAAGGACAACTAGCCTAATCAATAAATCACAACAGGGACACCTGGGACAACTAGCCTGATCAATGAATCACCCCTGGGACAACTAGCCTGATCAATGAATCACCCCTGGGACAACTAGCCTGATCAATGAATCACCCCTGGGACAACTAGCCTGATCAATGAATCACCCCTGGGACAACTAGCCTGATCAATGAATCACAACAGGGACAGCTAGCCTAATCAATGAATCAAACTATGGACAACTAGCCAAATCAATGAATCACACTATGGACAACTAGCTTAATCAACGAATCACAACAGGGACAGCTAGCCTCATCAATGAATCACACCACAGACAAACAGGCTAATCAATGAATCACACCAGGGAAAACTAGCCTAATAAATTAATCACACTATGGACAACTAGCCTAATCATGCTCTACAGACACCTTGGTCTGCTCTAAGACACCTGAGACACCTTGGTCTGCTCTAAGACACCTGAGACACCTTGGTCTGCTTTAAGACACCTGAGACACCTTGGTCTGCTCTAAGACACCTGAGACACCTTGGTCTGCTCTAAGACACCTGAGACACCTTGGTCTGCTCTAAGACACCTGAGACACCTTGGTCTGCTCTACAACACCTGAGACACCTTGGTCTGCTTTAAGACACCTGAGACACCTTGGTCTGCTCTACAACACCTGAGACACCTTGGTCTGCTGTAAGACACCTGAGACACCTTGGTCTGCTCTACAACACCTGAGACACCTTGGTCTGCTCTAAGACCCCTGAGACACCTTGGTCTGCTCTACAACACCTGGGACACCTTGGTCTGCTGTAAGACACCTGAGACACCTTGGTCTGCTCTAAGACACCTGGGACACCTTGGTCTGCTCTAAGACACCTGAGACACCTTGGTCTGCTCTACAACACCTGAGACACCTTGGTCTGCTCTAAGACACCTGAGACACCTTGGTCTGCTCTACAACACCTGGGACACCTTGGTCTGCTGTAAGACACCTGAGACACCTTGGTCTGCTCTAAGACACCTGGGACACCTTGGTCTGCTCTAAGACACCTGAGACACCTTGGTCTGCTCTAAGACACCTGAGACACCTTGGTCTGCTTTAAGACACCTGAGACACCTTGGTCTGCTCTAAGACATCTGAGACACCTTGGTCTGCTCTAAAACACCTGAGACACCTTGGTCTGCTCTAAGACACCTGAGACACCTTGGTCTGCTTTAAGACACCTGAGACACCTTGGTCTGCTCTAACACACCTGGGACACCTTGGTCTGCTTTAAGACACCTGAGACACCTTGGTCTGCTTTAAGACACCTGAGACACCTTGGTCTGCTCTAAGACACCTGAGACACCTTGGTCTGCTATGAGACACCTGAGACACCTTGGTCTGCTCTAAGACACCTGAGACACCTTGGTCTGCTCTAAGACACCTTGGTCTGCTCTAAGACACCTTGGTCTGCTCTAAGACACCTGAGACACCTTGGTCTGCTCTACAACACCTGAGACACCTTGGTCTGCTCTAAGACACCTGAGACACCTTGGTCTGCTCTAAGACACCTGAGACACCTTGGTCTGCTCTAAGACACCTGAGACACCTTGGTCTGCTCTAAGACACCTGAGACACCTTGGTCTGCTCTAAGACACCTGAGACACCTTGGTCTGCTCTAACACACCTGAGACACATTGGTCTGCTCTAAGACACCTGAGACACCTTGGTCTGCTCTACAACACCTGAGACACCTTGGTCTGCTCTACAACACCTGAGACACCTTGGTCTGCTCTAACACACCTGAGACACCTTGGTCTGCTGTAAGACACCTGAGACACCTTGGTCTGCTCTACAACACCTGAGACACCTTGGTCTGCTCTACAACACCTGAGACACCTTGGTCTGCTCTAAGACACCTGAGACACCTTGGTCTGCTTTAAGACACCTGAGACACCTTGGTCTGCTCTACAACACCTGAGACACCTTGGTCTGCTCTAACACACCTGAGACACCTTGGTATGCTCTACAACACCTGAGACACCTTGGTCTGCTCTAAGACACCTGAGACACCTTGGTCTGCTCTAAGACACCTGAGACACCTTGGTCTGCTCTAACACACCTGGGACACCTTGATCTGCTCTAAGACACCTGGGACAACTTATCAACTAATCAAAACATTGAAGTTAAATCAGGTGTTTCGTTGCAGGGCTGAACCGAAACCCTGCCAGTTCCTGTAGTTATTTCCGACCATCGTTGTGGACCTCTGAATAATCATCAGTCCAGTTCCCATTATCTATCTTGATCTACATATGGAAGAGGTTAGAGGTTTGTGTTCAGATCTAGTCCACCTGATTGGCTTACCTTGGTCTCCACATCTGTCAGTTTGCGTGTCTGCTCAGCTGATTTGCTGAGGAGGTTGGTCCCGATCTCCAACATGGCCGCCGTCTGGGTGTGAACAGCGTTCCTCTTCATCTCCTCCATCCGAGAACGCAGGTTCTCCTGGATGGATCTCTCCAACTGGATTACAGGGAATACCAGGAATATGGTCAGAAGAGAGAGATATATACAGGGAATACCAGGAATATGGTGAGGAGAGAGATATACAGGGAATACCAGGAATATGGTCAGGAGAGAGAGATATACAGGGAATACCAGGAATATGGTCAGGAGAGAGAGATATACAGGGAATACCAGGAATATGGTCAGGAGAGAGAGATACAGGGAATACCAGGAATATGGACAGGAGAGAGAGACATACAGGGAATACCAGGAATATGGTCAGGAGAGAGAGATATACAGGGAATACCAGGAATATGGTCAGGAGAGAGAGATATACAGGGAATACCAGGAATATGGTCAGGAGAGAGATATACAGGGAATACCAGGAATATGGTCAGGAGAGAGAGATATACAGGGAATACCAGGAATATGGTCAGGAGAGAGATATACAGGGAATACCAGGAATATGGTCAGGAGAGAGAGATATACAGGGAATACCAGGAATATGGTCAGGAGAGAGAGATATACAGGGAATACCAGGAATATGGTCAGGAGAGAGAGATATACAGGGAATACCAGGAATATGGTCAGGAGAGAGAGATATACAGGGAATACCAGGAATATGGTCAGGAGAGAGAGATATACAGGGAATACCAGGAATATGGTCAGGAGAGAGAGATATACAGGGAATACCAGGAATATGGTCAGGAGAGAGAGATATACAGGGAATACCAGGAATATGGTCAGGAGAGAGAGATATACAGGGAATACCAGGAATATGGTCAGGAGAGAGATATATACAGGGAATACCAGGAATATGGTCAGGAGAGAGAGATATACAGGGAATACCAGGAATATGGTCAGGAGAGAGATATACAGGGAATACCAGGAATATGGTCAGGAGAGAGAGATATACAGGGAATACCAGGAATATGGTGATGGGAGAGAGATATACAGGGAATACCAGGATATGGTCAGGAGAGAGAGATATACAGGGAATACCAGGAATATGGTCAGGAGAGAGATATACAGGGAATACCAGGAATATGGTCAGGAGAGAGAGATATACAGGGAATTCCAGGAATATGGTCAGGAGAGAGAGATACAGGGAATACCAGGAATATGGACAGGAGAGAGAGACATACAGGGAATACCAGGAATATGGTCAGGAGAGAGAGATATACAGGGAATACCAGGAATATGGTCAGGAGAGAGATATACAGGGAATACCAGGAATATGGTCAGGAGAGAGAGATATACAGGGAATACCAGGAATATGGTCAGGAGAGAGAGATATACAGGGAATAACAGGAATATGGTCAGGAGAGAGAGATATACAGGGAATACCAGGAATATGGTCAGGAGAGAGAGATATACAGGGAATACCAGGAATATGGTCAGGAGAGAGAGATATACAGGGAATACCAGGAATATGGTCAGGAGAGAGAGATATACAGGGAATACCAGGAATATGGTCAGGAGAGAGATATATACAGGGAATACCAGGAATATGGTCAGGAGAGAGATATATACAGGGAATACCAGGAATATGGTCAGGAGAGAGAGATATACAGGGAATACCAGGAATATGGTCAGGAGAGAGATATATACAGGGAATACCAGGAATATGGTCAGGAGAGAGAGATATACAGGGAATACCAGGAATATGGTGATGGGAGAGAGATATACAGGGAATACCAGGATTATGGTCAGGAGAGAGAGATATACAGGGAATACCAGGAATATGGTCAGGAGAGAGATATACAGGGAATACCAGGAATATGGTCAGGAGAGAGAGATATACAGGGAATACCAGGAATATGGTCAGGAGAGAGAGATATACAGGGAATACCAGGAATATGGTCAGGAGAGAGAGATACAGGGAATACCAGGAATATGGACAGGAGAGAGAGACATACAGGGAATACCAGGAATATGGTCAGGAGAGAGAGATATACAGGGAATACCAGGAATATGGTCAGGAGAGAGAGATATACAGGGAATACCAGGAATATGGTCAGGAGAGAGATATACAGGGAATACCAGGAATATGGTCAGGAGAGAGAGATATACAGGGAATACCAGGAA
>NW_024060549.1:20000-23355 GCF_016432855.1 Salvelinus namaycush | reverse complement strand
AGAATATTTTCGGACTTTTTTTGAAAAGCTCCATAAATCCCTTTGGGCCGGTGCCTACTGACTTGGACCCCTACTATGGTGCTCCCATATCGGGCATGGGCGTGGGCAGGCCCTTAAAAGTCGTTTTCATTCGATTTCAATAGGGGCACCTGGTAACCCAAAAAGAGGGCACTCTGTCGTTTTTCCTGAATAATTCAACATAGAATATTTTCGGACTTTTTTTGAAAAGCTCCATAAATCCCTTAGGCCGGTGCCTACTGACTTGGACCCCTACTATGGTGCTCCCATATCGGGCATGGGCGTGGGCAGGCCCTTAAAAGTCATTTTCATTCGATTTCAATAGCGGCACCTGGTAACCCAAAAAGAGGGCACTCTGTCGTTTTTCCTGAATAGTTCAACATAGAATATTTTCGGACTTTTTTTGAAAAGCTCCATAAATCCCTTAGGCCGGTGCCTACTGACTTGGACCCCTACTATGGTGCTCCCATATCGGGCATGGGCGTGGCCAGCCTTAAAGTCATTTTCATTCGATTTCAATAGCGGCACCTGGTAACCCAAAAAGAGGGCACTCTGTCGTTTTTCCTGAATAGTCAACATAGAATATTTCGGACTTTTATTTGAAAAGCTCCATAAATCCCTTAGGCCGGTGCCTACTGACTTGGACCCCTACTATGGTGCTCCCATATCGGGCATGGGTGTGGGCAGGCCCTTAAAAGTCATTTTCATTCGATTTCAATAGCGGCACCTGGTAACCCAAAAAGAGGGCACTCTGTCGTTTTTCCTGAATAGTTCAACATAGAATATTTTCGGACTAATTTTGAAAAGCTCCATAAATCCCTTAGGCCGGTGCCTACTGACTTGGACCCCTACTATGGTGCTCCCATATCGGGCATGGGTGTGGGCAGGCCCTTAAAAGTCGTTTTCATTCGATTTCAATAGCGGCACCTGGTAACCCAAAAAGAGGGCACTCTGTCGTTTTTCCTGAATAATTC
The DNA here is from genome assembly GCF_016432855.1 of Salvelinus namaycush. NCBI lineage: Eukaryota > Metazoa > Chordata > Actinopteri > Salmoniformes > Salmonidae > Salvelinus > Salvelinus namaycush. Next base: position 22,363 of record NW_024060549.1, on the reverse strand, counting down.
AACATAGAATATTTTCGGACTTTTTTGAAAAGCTCCATAAATCCCTTAGGCCGGTGGCCACTGACTTGTGCCCGTAGTATGGTGCTCCCATATCGGGCATGGGTGTGGGCAGGCCCTTAAAAGTCATTTTCATTCGATTTCTGTAGCAGCACCTGGTAACCCAAACTAACATAAGGTGGTGTCAGTAGTGAGGATGCGGACAGACCTTTTATATAAAAGCTCCATAAATCCCTTAGGCCGGTGCCTACTGACTTGTGCCCGTAGTATGGTGCTCCCATAGCGGGCATGGGTGTCTGCAGGTCATTTAAATTCGTTTTCATTCGATTTAAATAGGGGCACCTGGTAACCCAAAAAGTGGGCACTCTGTCGTTTTTCCTGAGTAGTTCAACATAGAAAGTATTCAGACCTTATTTTTGAAAAGCTCCATAAATCCCTTAGGCCGGTGCCCACTGACTTGTGCCCATAGTATGGTGCTCCCATAGCGGGCATGGGTGTCTGCAGGTCATTTAAATTCATTTTCATTCGATTAGAATAGGAGCACCTGGTAACCCAAAAATAATACCAGGTGCACGGAGGGGAGGATGAGTACAGACATTTTATATAAAAGCTCCATAAATCCCTTAGGCCGGTGCCCACTGACTTGTGCCCATAGTATGGTGCTCCCATAGCGGGCATGGGTGTCTGCAGGTCATTTAAATTCATTTTCATTCGATTAGAATAGGAGCACCTGGTAACCCAAAAGAGGGCACTTAGCCGTTTTTCCTGAGTAGTTCAACATAGAATATTTTCGGACCTTTTTTGAAAAGCTCCATAAATCCCTCAGGCCGGCCCCCACTGACTTGTGCCCATAGTATGGTGCTCCCATAGCGGGCATGGGTGTCTGCAGGCCATTTAAAATCATTTTCATTCGATTTCAATAGCAGCACCTGGTAACCCAAAAATAATACCAGGTGCACTCATTCGATTTCAATAGGAGCACCTGGTAACCCAAAAATAATACCAGGTGCACAGAAGGGAGGATGAGTACAGACATTTTTTAAAAGCTTCATAAATCACTCAGGCCGGCCCCAACTGACTTGGGTCCGTAGTATGGTTGTTCCATATAGGGTATTGAGGTATGTAGCCTATCTAAAATCATTTAAAACCATTATAAAAATATGCACCTGGTAACCCAAAAATAATACCAGGTGCACGGCAGTGGCACTCTGTCACTTTTTCGACCAATTCCCGAAATCTTGAAATAATGATAAAACATAATTCCCGATGGGCTAGATGCCCCAAATTTTGGCTCATACCCTCTCTCGTGATGGTCAACAGTTATCCACTGTAAAAAAAATTTCGGAACCATAGGAATCTATTGTACAGGCAAGTGATTTTTTTCCCCAAAACATTAAAACACGATTTTCTATTAAAATGTTTTATAGAAAAACGGTTATAATTAGATGAAAATGTTCGTCTATTTGTACCCTTTCGTGCAAAAAAAACCTCAACCAGATTGGAGTTGTATTTTTTGTGTTATTAACGTTTTAACGGTTTTAGTGTCCACAAACTTTTGGCAAAAAATCGGAGCACATTGAAATCTATCGATTGACACGCCTTTTTTCGATAATTCGGCCTGTCCGGCGATGACACACTCCCTGGTGGGTGGACCAGACAGGTACCGGCGCGATTTGAGAAACCTGACTTTTGACAACAGGACTTCCATGTCCTAGAGAATCGGCGGTGGTGGCAAACTGCTCAGTCCGATTAGGAAACGTGAAACGGACACGTTTGAGGGATGTGAGACCCTCGGAACCATGGTCCCTTGGACCTTTTACCTCCGGCGACCGATTTAGGGTGATTCCCAACCCTTCGGTGCCCGATTTAGGGTGTTATTCCAGCCCTTCGGCGCCCGATTTAGGGTGTTATTCCAACCCTTCGGCGCCCGATTTAGGGTGTTATTCCAGCCCTTCGGCGCCCGATTTAGGGTGTTATTCCAACCCTTCGGCGCCCGATTTGTCCTAACTTTTGTTCCAAATGTCCCAGCTTGGTGGTGGGCGGATTTGGTTCACGTTGGGTCTCCATGGTTCTCCTCTGTTGTCCAGGTAGTTCATGTTCTTCAGACCGATTTGCATTCGATATCCACCTGGGAGGGCACCTGGCGGCCGGCATACGTGCTGGTGTTCAGCCGGTGTGTTCCTCCCGCCCCATGTGGATTTGCCTCTATCGGGGGAGCCCCTATCGTATACGGTTCACCCCGTATTTCGATATGCTTCAGCCGCGCACCGTCCGAGCGAGATCCAGCCGACCCGTCTGACCTAGTGGCCCTACATTGGTGTTCCGGTGCGGGGAGTGACCCACCCAGGCAGTGATGCATGAGGTGA
>NW_024060549.1:0-10000 GCF_016432855.1 Salvelinus namaycush | reverse complement strand
CTGTACTCTCACGTCCGTAGACATGCATGTTCCCCGGATAGTGAGTGAAGGCCTATAGCCCTGGAGGTCCGTATCTCCAGGGGGTAAGCTGTACTCTCACGTCCGTAGACATGCATGTTCCCCGGATAGTGAGTGAAGGCCTATAGCCCTGGAGGTCCGTATCTCCAGGGGGTAAGCTGTACTCTCACGTCCGTAGACATGCATGTTCCCCGGATAGTGAGTGAAGGCCTATAGCCCTGGAGGTCCGTATCTCCAGGGGGTAAGCTGTACTCTCACGTCCGTAGACATGCATGTTCCCCGGATAGTGAGTGAAGGCCTATAGCCCTGGAGGTCCGTATCTCCAGGGGGTAAGCTGTACTCTCACGTCCGTAGACATGCATGTTCCCCGGATAGTGAGTGAAGGCCTATAGCCCTGGAGGTCCGTATCTCCAGGGGGTAAGCTGTACTCTCACGTCCGTAGACATGCATGTTCCCCGGATAGTGAGTGAAGGCCTATAGCCCTGGAGGTCCGTATCTCCAGGGGGTAAGCTGTACTCTCACGTCCGTAGACATGCATGTTCCCCGGATAGTGAGTGAAGGCCTATAGCCCTGGAGGTCCGTATCTCCAGGGGGTAAGCTGTACTCTCACGTCCGTAGACATGCATGTTCCCCGGATAGTGAGTGAAGGCCTATAGCCCTGGAGGTCCGTATCTCCAGGGGGTAAGCTGTACTCTCACGTCCGTAGACATGCATGTTCCCCGGATAGTGAGTGAAGGCCTATAGCCCTGGAGGTCCGTATCTCCAGGGGGTAAGCTGTACTCTCACGTCCGTAGACATGCATGTTCCCCGGATAGTGAGTGAAGGCCTATAGCCCTGGAGGTCCGTAGTTCCACTGTCCTTAAGGGGGGCAGAGCAGTCAGCCTCTTTGGAGGTTGGCTGCTCTGTCCCCCTTTTTTTTGGCCCATTTTCCCATCACCATTTCCCCATCAATCTTCAGCAAAGCCCTGCCATTGATGTACATTGTGTTCCCAGGCCCCAATGCCTAAAATCAGCTTACCCTATCCAATGATGCCATCTTGTGGACAAATCCAGATGGTGCGGGAATTTTAAAAATTGTATCCCAGTTAAAGTGCCTCTAGCCCGGCATAGTATTTAATGTGTATACCCCTGAAATCCTATGCAATTACCATTCTATGGCACTTATGGAAGTGCCAAGTGCCAAATGCCAAGTGCCAAGTGCCAAGTGCCACAGGGCTCCAGGGGGGCAGTGCACACATAATGTTACCCCAGTCAGAGTGCCTCTTGCCCGGCATAGTATTTAATGTGTGTAGCCCTGAAATCCTATGCAATTACCATAATAATTTTATCCCAGTCAAAGTGCCTCTTGCCCGGCATAGTATTTAATGTGTATACCCCTGAAATCCTATGCAATTACCATAATAATTTTATCCCAGTCAAAGTGCCTCTAGCCCGGCATAGTATTTAATGTGTATACCCCTGAAATCCTATGCAATTACCATAATAATTTTATCCCAGTCAAAGTGCCTCTTGCCCGGCATAGTATTTAATGTGTATACCCCTGAAATCCTATGCAATTACCATAATAATTTTATCCCAGTCAAAGTGCCTCTTGCCCGGCATAGTATTTAATGTGTATACCCCTGAAATCCTATGCAATTACCATAATAATTTTATCCCAGTCAAAGTGCCTCTAGCCCGGCATAGTATTTAATGTGTATACCCCTGAAATCCTATGCAATTACCATAATAATTTTATCCCAGTCAAAGTGCCTCTTGCCCGGCATAGTATTTAATGTGTATACCCCTGAAATCCTATGCAATTACCATCATAATTTTATCCCAGCTTACCCTATCCAATGTCGCCATCATGTGGACAAATCCAGATGGTGCGGGAATTTTTAAAATTGTATCCCAGTCAAAGTGCCTCTTGCCCGGCATAGTATTTAATGTGTATAGCCCTGAAATCCTATGCAATTACCACTCTATGGCACTTATGGAAGTGCCAAGTGCCAAATGCCAAGTGCCAAATGCCAAGTGCCAAGTGCCAAGTGCCACAGGGCAGTGCACACCTAATGTTACCCCAGTCAGAGTGCCTCTTGCCCGGCATAGTATTTAATGTGTATACCCCTGAAATCCTATGCAATTACCACTCTATGGCACTTATGAAAGGTTTAAAGTGCCAAATGCCAAGTGCCAAATGCCAAGTGCCAAGTGCCACAGGGCTCCAGGGGGGTAGTGCACACATAATGTTACCCCGGTCAGAGTGCCTCTTGCCCGGCATAGTATTTAATGTGTATACCCCTGAAATCCTATGCAATTACCACTCTATGGCACTTATGAAAGGTTTAAAGTGCCAAATGCCAAGTGCCAAATGCCAAGTGCCAAGTGCCACAGGGCTCCAGGGGGGTAGTGCACACATAATGTTACCCCGGTCAGAGTGCCTCTTGCCCGGCATAGTATTTAATGTGTATACCCCTGAAATCCTATGCAATTACCACTCTATGGCACTTATGAAAGGTTTAAAGTGCCAAATGCCAAGTGCCAAATGCCAAGTGCCAAGTGCCACAGGGCTCCAGGGGGGCAGTGCACACATAATGTTACCCCGGTCAGAGTGCCTCTTGCCCGGCATAGTATTTAATGTGTGTAGCCCTTTATCCTTTAAAAATGACCCAGTCAGGGGTCTGGCACCTATGGCACTTATGAAAGGTTTAAAGTGCCAAGTGCCAAGTGCCAAGTGCCACAGGGCTCCAGGGGGGCAGTGCACACCTAATGTTACCCCGGTCAGAGTGCCTCTTGCCCGGCATAGTATTTAATGTGTGTAGCCCTTTATTCTTTAAAAATGACCCAGTCAGGGGTCTGGCACCTATGGCACTTATGAAAGGTTTAAAGTGCCAAGTGCCAAGTGCCAAGTGCCACAGGGCTCCAGGGGGGCAGTGCACACCTAATGTTACCCCGGTCAGAGTGCCTCTTGCCCGGCATAGTATTTAATGTGTGTAGCCCTTTATTCTTTAAAAATGACCCAGTCAGGGGTCTGGCACCTATGGCACTTATGAAAGGTTTAAAGTGCCAAGTGCCAAGTGCCAAGTGCCACAGGGCTCCAGGGGGGCAGTGCACACCTAATGTTACCCCGGTCAGAGTGCCTCTTGCCCGGCATAGTATTTAATGTGTGTAGCCCTTTATTCTTTAAAAATGACCCAGTCAGGGGTCTGGCACCTATGGCACTTATGAAAGGTTTAAAGTGCCAAGTGCCAAGTGCCAAGTGCCACAGGGCTCCAGGGGGGCAGTGCACACCTAATGTTACCCCGGTCAGAGTGCCTCTTGCCCGGCATAGTATTTAATGTGTGTAGCCCTTTATTCTTTAAAAATGACCCAGTCAGGGGTCTGGCACCTATGGCACTTATGAAAGGTTTAAAGTGCCAAGTGCCAAGTGCCAAGTGCCACAGGGCTCCAGGGGGGCAGTGCACACCTAATGTTACCCCGGTCAGAGTGCCTCTTGCCCGGCATAGTATTTAATGTGTGTAGCCTATTATCCTGTATTTAAAATGACCCAGTCAGGGGTCTGGCACCTATGGCACTTATGAAAGGTTTAAAGTGCCAAGTGCCAAGTGCCAAGTGCCACAGGGCTCCAGGGGGGCAGTGCACACCTAATGTTACCCCGGTCAGAGTGCCTCTTGCCCGGCATAGTATTTAATGTGTGTAGCCCTTTATTCTTTAAAAATGACCCAGTCAGGGGTCTGGCACCTATGGCACTTATGAAAGGTTTAAAGTGCCAAGTGCCAAGTGCCAAGTGCCACAGGGCTCCAGGGGGGCAGTGCACACCTAATGTTACCCCGGTCAGAGTGCCTCTTGCCCGGCATAGTATTTAATGTGTGTAGCCTATTATCCTGTATTTAAAATGACCCAGTCAGGGGTCTGGCACCTATGGCACTTATGAAAGGTTTAAAGTGCCAAGTGCCAAGTGCCAAGTGCCACAGGGCTCCAGGGGGGCAGTGCACACCTAATGTTACCCCGGTCAGAGTGCCTCTTGCCCGGCATAGTATTTAATGTGTGTAGCCCTTTATTCTTTAAAAATGACCCAGTCAGGGGTCTGGCACCTATGGCACTTATGAAAGGTTTAAAGTGCCAAGTGCCAAGTGCCAAGTGCCACAGGGCTCCAGGGGGGGGCAGTGCACACCTAATGTTACCCCGGTCAGAGTGCCTCTTGCCCGGCATATTTTTTTTTTTTAAATAGCTTTAAAAATTACCCAGGCAGGGGTTTGGCACCTATGGCACCTGTGGCACTGCTGATGGAACTTACGACCTTCTTAGGGTTAGGGTTAGGGTTAGGGTTGGGGCGTTTGGCACTTGGTGAAGGGGCGTTTGACACTTGTGTAAGTGGCATTGTGGTATGTGGAAGTGGCATTGTGGTATGTGGAAGTGGCATTGTGGTATGTGGAAGTGGCATTGTGGTATGTGGAAGTGGTATTGTGGCATGTGGCATCTGAGCCTGTGGGCTCCAAGGGCAGTGCTCTATGAATTGAATCCCATTCAAGGTGCCTATTTTCCGGCATAACAATTCATGTCTATAGCCCTAAGCAGGGCATAGCTATGACACAGCCCCGCCCTTGCCCCGCCCGTGCCCCGCCCGTGCCCCGCTCGCGCCGCACCTGTATCCACACCTGGTGATAATTAGGCCATTGATTAGGCGACGGTTGGAAGCTAACAAACATACACACAGGAAGGCAGGAGAGAGAAGCTAGCTATGGACAGCAAACAAAAACGACATGACTGTGGACTTTGTACCAAGACGCATATTTCGCGGATAGACAAACATTTTAAGACTGTCCATGGACTTACACACGCATCTATGGAATGGAATCATGCCGTGCAATGTAGCCCGATTTCGGCTGAGACACAGCAGGCCTACCCAGGGGATTGTATGGAGCCTAACAACGGCGTTGGAAGTGAGTTGTCCGCAGAACAGCAGCTGAGTGGCGAGAGTGAGCAGTCAGCGGTGCAGTCAACCAGTCAGGCGACGGTGCAGTCAACCGGTGAACAATGCTCGGAACCGGGGGAGCAATGCAGCGTCATGTCGCCTTCCACCGATAGCGAAAGTGATGGAGGCGGCGGTGGTGTGCCGTCCACAACTGAAGGTTTGAGTGATGTCATTTTGAATGAATATGCTACCTATATTAAGGGTATTAACCCTTCAGTTAAAAGAATAGACAATAGTCACACCAGTCTGTCACGAGTACGGGAATTCCTCCGCATTATGTCCGAGGACAAATCCGATGAAGGCCTGTGTTTTCTGGACAACTACATGCGTGTGTATGAGTGGTACCGGACATGTGAAGGCCGTAGTTTGGCACCATCCACATTAAAACTATACCGATCAGATGTTAGAAGTTTCCTGAAATATCTTATTCAGTTCCGGCCGAATGGTCTGCAAGCTAAAGCCAGTGTAATTCGCAAATTGTTACTCTGCTTGGCAAAGATAGACAGGGATTCTAGGCAGAGCCTGGCAACGCACATGGCACAATTTCGCAGACGCTGCAGGGACGAGGTGCTCAGCGCTGCGGAGTTAAAACGATTTTTGGAGCTAAGCAATGCATCTATTCCTTCTGTTCTCAGCAGGCTGGAAGTCCGAGCCACCTCATCTGACAGACGCAGGTTTGCGGCTCTCATGTCCAGCCGGTTGGCGACTTTTAATGGAACTCGACGATCCCCAGTCACCATGTTCGGTGAGAGTGATTTCAATGAAATAACCAATGAAAGTGGGGTTTATCAAATGACTGTAGCAAGCCACAAAACTAACTACAGCTTCGGGGAGTGCAGAATTGTTATATCTGATGAGGAATACACTTGGCTTCAACGATTCCATCGGATCAGGCCTCATCTGAGTGGAATGACCCCAGACACAACACTCTTCTTTTTCACATGCTCTGGTAAACCATACGGTAATCTCTGTGATTGTGTGGGTAAGATTTTTGCAGAGTTTGGCATTGGAAGGAAAGTGACATTTGGTACAATTCGAAGAAGCATTGCCACATTAAACTTTAATCTTGGGTCGCTTACAGACCGTGGAACTGTGGCTGACCACATGTGTCACTCCCTGGAGACGCAGGCACGCTACTACCGTTCCCATAATTTGCCTCATAATGCAAGCCAGGCTCGGAGACTAATTGAGGGACAAATCAATCCATGAATAACTCTAAATAAATACAATATTTTTTGCAATTAATCCTTGTCTTTGTGTGTCATTTTCATTCGATTTCAATAGGAGCACCTAGTAACCCAAAAATAATACCAGGTGCACTCATTCGATTAGAATGGGAGCACCTGGTAACCCAAAAATAATACCAGGTGCACGGAGGGGAGGATGAGTACAGACATTTTATATAAAAGCTCCATAAATCCCTTAGGCCGGTGGCCACTGACTTGTGCCCGTAGTATGGTGCTCCCATATCGGGCATGGGTGTGGGCAGGCCCTTAAAAGTCATTTTCATTCGATTTCTGTAGCAGCACCTGGTAACCCAAACTAACATAAGGTGGTGTCAGTAGTGAGGATGCGGACAGACCTTTTATATAAAAGCTCCATAAATCCTTTAGGCCGGTGCCTACTGACTTGTGCCCGTAGTATGGTGCTCCCATAGCGGGCATGGGTGTCTGCAGGTCATTTAAATTCGTTTTCATTCGATTTAAATAGGGGCACCTGGTAACCCAAAAAGTGGGCACTCTGTCGTTTTTCCTGAGTAGTTCAACATAGAAAGTATTCAGACCTTATTTTTGAAAAGCTCCATAAATCCCTTAGGCCGGTGCCCACTGACTTGTGCCCATAGTATGGTGCTCCCATAGCGGGCATGGGTGTCTGCAGGTCATTTAAATTCATTTTCATTCGATTAGAATAGGAGCACCTGGTAACCCAAAAATAATACCAGGTGCACGGAGGGGAGGATGAGTACAGACATTTTATATAAAAGCTCCATAAATCCCTTAGGCCGGTGCCCACTGACTTGTGCCCATAGTATGGTGCTCCCATAGCGGGCATGGGTGTCTGCAGGTCATTTAAATTCATTTTCATTCGATTAGAATAGGAGCACCTGGTAACCCAAAAGAGGGCACTTAGCCGTTTTTCCTGAGTAGTTCAACATAGAATATTTTCGGACCTTTTTTGAAAAGCTCCATAAATCCCTCAGGCCGGCCCCCACTGACTTGTGCCCATAGTATGGTGCTCCCATAGCGGGCATGGGTGTCTGCAGGCCATTTAAAATCATTTTCATTCGATTTCAATAGCAGCACCTGGTAACCCAAACTAACATAAGGTGGTGTCAGTAGTGAGGATCGATTTCAATAGCAGCACCTGGTAACCCAAAAAGAGGGCACATAGCCGTTTTTCCTGAATAGTTCAACATAGAATATTTTCGGACTAATTTTGAAAAGCTCCATAAATCCCTTAGGCCGGTGCCTACTGACTTGGACCCCTACTATGGTGCTCCCATATCGGGCATGGGCGTGGGCAGGCCCTTAAAAGTCGTTTTCATTCGATTTCAATAGGGGCACCTGGTAACCCAAAAAGAGGGCACTCTGTCGTTTTTCCTGAATAATTCAACATAGAATATTTTCGGACTTTTTTTGAAAAGCTCCATAAATCCCTTAGGCCGGTGCCTACTGACTTGGACCCCTACTATGGTGCTCCCATATCGGGCATGGGCGTGGGCAGGCCCTTAAAAGTCGTTTTCATTCGATTTCAATAGGGGCACCTGGTAACCCAAAAAGAGGGCACTCTGTCGTTTTTCCTGAATAATTCAACATAGAATATTTTCGGACTTTTTTTGAAAAGCTCCATAAATCCCTTAGGCCGGTGCCTACTGACTTGGACCCCTACTATGGTGCTCCCATATCGGGCATGGGCGTGGGCAGGCCCTTAAAAGTCATTTTCATTCGATTTCAATAGCGGCACCTGGTAACCCAAAAAGAGGGCACTCTGTCGTTTTTCCTGAATAGTTCAACATAGAATATTTTCGGACTTTTTTGAAAAGCTCCATAAATCCCTTAGGCCGGTGCCTACTGACTTGGACCCCTACTATGGTGCTCCCATATCGGGCATGGGCGTGGGCAGGCCCTTAAAAGTCGTTTTCATTCGATTTCAATAGGGGCACCTGGTAACCCAAAAAGAGGGCACTCTGTCGTTTTTCCTGAATAATTCAACATAGAATATTTTCGGACTTTTTTGAAAAGCTCCATAAATCCCTTAGGCCGGTGCCTACTGACTTGGACCCCTACTATGGTGCTCCCATATCGGGCATGGGTGTGGGCAGGCCCTTAAAAGTCGTTTTCATTCGATTTCAATAGCGGCACCTGGTAACCCAAAAAGAGGGCACTCTGTCGTTTTTCCTGAATAGTTCAACATAGAATATTTTCGGACTTTTTTGAAAAGCTCCATAAATCCCTTAGGCCGGTGCCTACTGACTTGGACCCCTACTATGGTGCTCCCATATCGGGCATGGGCGTGGGCAGGCCCTTAAAAGTCATTTTCATTCGATTTCAATAGCGGCACCTGGTAACCCAAAAAGAGGGCACTCTGTCGTTTTTCCTGAATAGTTCAACATAGAATATTTTCGGACTTTTTTTGAAAAGCTCCATAAATCCCTTAGGCCGGTGCCTACTGACTTGGACCCCTACTATGGTGCTCCCATATCGGGCATGGGTGTGGGCAGGCCCTTAAAAGTCGTTTTCATTCGATTTCAATAGCGGCACCTGGTAACCCAAAAAGAGGGCACTCTGTCGTTTTTCCTGAATAGTTCAACATAGAATATTTTCGGACTTTTTTGAAAAGCTCCATAAATCCCTTAGGCCGGTGCCTACTGACTTGGACCCCTACTATGGTGCTCCCATATCGGGCATGGGCGTGGGCAGGCCCTTAAAAGTCATTTTCATTCGATTTCAATAGCGGCACCTGGTAACCCAAAAAGAGGGCACTCTGTCGTTTTTCCTGAATAGTTCAACATAGAATATTTTCGGACTTTTTTGAAAAGCTCCATAAATCCCTTAGGCCGGTGCCTACTGACTTGGACCCCTACTATGGTGCTCCCATATCGGGCATGGGCGTGGGCAGGCCCTTAAAAGTCATTTTCATTCGATTTCAATAGCGGCACCTGGTAACCCAAAAAGAGGGCACTCTGTCGTTTTTCCTGAATAGTTCAACATAGAATATTTTCGGACTTTTTTTGAAAAGCTCCATAAATCCCTTAGGCCGGTGCCTACTGACTTGGACCCCTACTATGGTGCTCCCATATCGGGCATGGGCGTGGGCAGGCCCTTAAAAGTCATTTTCATTCGATTTCAATAGCGGCACCTGGTAACCCAAAAAGAGGGCACTCTGTCGTTTTCCTGAATAGTTCAACATAGAATATTTTCGGACCTTTTTTGAAAAGCTCCATAAATCCCTTAGGCCGGTGCCTACTGACTTGGACCCCTACTATGGTGCTCCCATATCGGGCATGGGCGTGGGCAGGCCCTTAAAAGTCATTTTCATTCGATTTCAATAGCGGCACCTGGTAACCCAAAAAGAGGGCACTCTGTCGTTTTTCCTGAATAGTTCAACATAGAATATTTTCGGACTTTTTTGAAAAGCTCCATAAATCCCTTAGGCCGGTGCCTACTGACTTGGACCCCTACTATGGTGCTCCCATATCGGGCATGGGCGTGGGCAGGCCCTTAAAAGTCATTTTCATTCGATTTCAATAGCGGCACCTGGTAACCCAAAAAGAGGGCACTCTGTCGTTTTTCCTGAATAGTTCAACATAGAATATTTTCGGACTTTTTTTGAAAAGCTCCATAAATCCCTTAGGCCGGTGCCTACTGACTTGGACCCCTACTATGGTGCTCCCATATCGGGCATGGGCGTGGGCAGGCCCTTAAAAGTCATTTTCATTCGATTTCAATAGCGGCACCTGGTAACCCAAAAAGAGGGCACTCTGTCGTTTTTCCTGAATAGTTCAACATAGAATATTTTCGGACT
>NW_024060548.1:20000-23386 GCF_016432855.1 Salvelinus namaycush | reverse complement strand
AACACAAACCTACCGTTAGACTGTAGAACACAACTCTACCCTTAGACTGTAGAACACAAACCTACCGTTAGACTGTAGAACACAAACTCTACCCTTAGACTGTAGAACACAACCTACCGTTGACTGTAGAAAAACAAACCTACCGTTAGACTGTAGAACACAACCTAACCTTAGACTGTAGAACACAACCTACCGTTAGACTGTAGAACACAACCCCCCCCCTACCCTTAGACTGTAGAACACAAACCTACCGTTAGACTGTAGAACACAACTCTACCCTTAGACTGTAGAACACAAACCTACCGTTAGACTGTAGAACACAAACCTACCGTTAGACTGTAGAACACAAACCTACCGTTAGACTGTAGAACACAAACCTACCGTTAGACTGTAGAACACAAACCTACCGTTAGACTGTAGAACACAAACCTACCATTAGACTGTAGAACACAACTCTACCCTTAGACTGTAGAATACAAACCTACCGTTAGACTGTAGAACACACCTACTCCCTACCGTTTAGACTGTAGAACACAAACCTACCGTTAGACTGTAGAACACAAACCTACCGTTAGACTGTAGAACACAACTCTACCCTTAGACTGTAGAACACAACTCTACCCTTAGACTGTAGAACACAAACCTACCGTTAGACTGTAGAACACAACTCTACCCTTAGACTGTAGAACACAAACCTACCGTTAGACTGTAGAACACAAACCTACCGTTAGACTGTAGAACACAACTCTACCCTTAGACTGTAGAACACAAACCTACCGTTAGACTGTAGAACACAACTCTACCCTTAGACTGTAGAACACAAACCTACCGTTAGACTGTAGAACACAACTCTACCCTTAGACTGTAGAACACAAACCTACCGTTAGACTGTAGAACACACCTCTACCCTTAGACTGTAGAACACAAACCTACCGTTAGACTGTAGAACACAACTCTACCCTTAGACTGTAGAACACAAACCTACCGTTAGACTGTAGAACACAACTCTACCCTTAGACTGTAGAACACACCTCTACCCTTAGACTGTAGAACACAACTCTACCCTTAGACTGTAGAACACAACTCTACCCTTAGACTGTAGAACACAAACCTACCGTTAGACTGTAGAACACAAACCTACCGTTAGACTGTAGAACACAACTCTACCCTTAGACTGTAGAACACAAACCTACCGTTAGACTGTAGAACACAAACCTACCCTTAGACTGTAGAACACAAACCTACCGTTAGACTGTAGAACACAACTCTACCCTTAGACTGTAGAACACAAACCTACCGTTAGACTGTAGAACACAACTCTACCCTTAGACTGTAGAACACAAACCTACCGTTTAGACTGTAGAACACAACTCTACCCTTAGACTGTAGAACACAAACCTACCGTTAGACTGTAGAACACAACTCTACCCTTAGACTGTTAGAAACACAAACCTACCGTTAGACTGTAGAACACAACTCTACCCTTAGACTGTAGAACACAAACCTACCGTTAGACTGTAGAACACAACTCTACCTTTAGACTGTAGAACACAAACCTACCGTTAGACTGTAGAACACAACTCTACCCTTAGACTGTAGAACACAAACCTACCCGTTAGACTGTAGAACACAACTCTACCCTTAGACTGTAGAACACAAACCTACCGTTAGACTGTAGAACACAACTCTACCCTTAGACTGTAGAACACAAACCTACCGTTAGACTGTAGAACACAACTCTACCCTTAGACTGTAGAACACAAACCTACCGTTAGACTGTAGAACACAACTCTACCCTTAGACTGTAGAACACAAACCTACCGTTAGACTGTAGAACACAACTCTACCCTTAGACTGTAGAACACAAACCTACCGTTAGACTGTAGAACACAACCCTACCGTTAGACTGTAGAATACAATGGAACACAACCCTACCGTTAGACTGTAGAACACAATGGAACACAACCCTACCGTTAGACTGTAGAACACAACCCTACCGTTAGACTGTAGAACACAACCCTACTGTTAGACTGTAGAACACAATGGAACACAACCTTACCGTTAGACTGTAGAACACAATGGAACACAACCCTACCGTTAGACTGTAGAACACAATGGAACACAACCCTACCGTTAGACTGTAGAACACAACCCTGCCGTTAGACTGTAGAACACAATGGAACACAACCCTACCGTTAGACTGTAGAACACAACCCTACCGTTAGACTGTAGAACACAATGGAACACAACCCTACCGTTAGAATGTAGAACACAATGGAACACAACCCTACCGTTAGACTGTAGAACACAATGGAACACAACCCTACCGTTAGACTGTAGAACACAATGGAACACAACCCTGCCGTTAGACTGTAGAACAGAATGGAACACAACCCTGCCGTTAGACTGTAGAACACAACCCTACCGTTAGACTGTAGAACACAACCCTACCGTTAGACTGTAGAACACAACGGAACACAACCCTACTGTTAGACTGTAGAACACAATGGAACACAACCCTACCGTTAGACTGTAGAACACAATGGAACACAACCCTGCCGTTAGACTGTAGAACACAACCCTACCGTTAGACTGTAGAACACAATGGAACACAACCCTACCGTTAGGCTGTAGAACACAACCCTGCCGTTAGACTGTAGAACACAATGGAACACAACCCTACCGTTAGACTGTAGAACACAACCCTACCGTTAGACTGTAGAACACAACCCTACCGTTAGACTGTAGAACACAACCCTACCGTTAGACTGTAGAACACAATGGAACACAACCCTACCGTTAGACTGTAGAACACAACCCTACCGTTAGACTGTAGAACACAACCCTGCCGTTAGACTGTAGAACACAACCCTACCGTTAGACTGTAGAACACAACCCTACCGTTAGACTGTAGAACACAATGGAACACAACCCTACCGTTAGACTGTAGAACACAACCCTACCGTTAGACTGTAGAACACAATGGAACACAACCCTACCGTTAGACTGTAGAATACAACCCTACCGTTAGACTGTAGAACACAATGGAACACAACCCTACCGTTAGACTGTAGAACACAACCCTACCGTTAGACTGTAGAACACAACCCTACCGTTAGACTGTAGAACACAACCCTACCGTTAGACTGTAGAACACAATGGAACACAACCCTACCATTAGACTGTAGAACACAACCCTACCGTTAGACTGTAGAACACAACCCTACCGTTAGACTGTAGAACACAATGGAACACAACCCTACCGTTAGACTGTAGAACACAACCCTACCGTTAGACTGTAGAACACAACCCTACCGTTAGACTGTAGAACAGAATGGAACACAACCCTGCCGTTAGACTGTAGAACACAACCCTACCGTTAGACT
>NW_024060548.1:0-15000 GCF_016432855.1 Salvelinus namaycush | reverse complement strand
TACCAACCATCCAATCCAGTACACAGCTAGTGATTACATTAACACTACCAACCATCCAATCCAGTACACAGCTAGTGATTACATTAACACTACCAACCATCCAATCCAGTACACAGCTAGTGATTCCATTAACACTACCAACCATCCAATCCAGTACACAGCTAGTGATTACATTAACACTACCAACCATCCAATCCAGTACACAGCTAGTGATTACATTAACACTACCAACCATCCAATCCAGTCCACAGCTAGTGATTCCATTAACACCACCAACCATCCAATCCAGTACACAGCTAGTGATTCCATTAACACTACCAAGCATCCAATCCAGTACACAGCTAGTGATTCCATTAACCCTACCAACCATCCAATCCAGTACACTGCTAGTGATTACATTAACCCTACCAAGCATCCAATCCAGTACACTACTATGCCCAGACCATCTCCTTGTCGTGTGTTTCTCTCTCTCTACTAAGAACACAGGCTTACAATCTGGCCAGCAGCTAGAGCTTCTCCTGGTAATTACTGCAGTCTGGGATACATCTGAAATTTCACCCTTTCCCTATAGAGTTCCCTACCAGGGTCCATACAGTCCTATAGACCAGGGTCCATACAGTCCTATAGACCAGGGTCCATACAGTCCTATAGACCAGGGTCCATACAGTCCTATAGACCAGGGTCCATACAGTCCTATAGACCAGGGTCCATACAGTCCTATAGACCAGGGTCCATACAGTCCTATAGACCAGGGTCCATACAGTCCTATAGACCAGGGTTCATACAGTCCTATAGGCCAGGGTCCATACAGTCCTATAGACCAGGGTCCATACAGTCCTATAGACCAGGGTCCATACAGTCCTATAGACCAGGGTTCATACAGTCCTATAGACCAGGGTCCATATAGTCATATAGACCAGGGTCCATACAGTCCTATAGACCAGGGTCCATACAGTCCTATAGACCAGGGTCCATACAGTCCTATAGACCAGGGTCCATACAGTCCTATAGACCAGGGTCCATACAGTCCTATAGACCAGGGTCCATACAGTCCTATAGACCAGGGTCCATACAGTCCTATAGACCAGGGTTCATACAGTCCTATAGGCCAGGGTCCATACAGTCCTATAGACCAGGGTCCATACAGTCCTATAGACCAGGGTCCATACAGTCCTATAGACCAGGGTTCATACAGTCCTATAGACCAGGGTCCATATAGTCATATAGACCAGGGTCCATACAGTCCTATAGACCAGGGTCCATACAGTCCTATAGACCAGGGTCCATACAGTCCTATAGACCAGGGTCCATACAGTCCTATAGA
This sequence comes from Salvelinus namaycush, assembly GCF_016432855.1. NCBI lineage: Eukaryota > Metazoa > Chordata > Actinopteri > Salmoniformes > Salmonidae > Salvelinus > Salvelinus namaycush. The sequence continues at coordinate 13,676 of NW_024060548.1, read as the reverse complement.
CCAGGGTCCATACAGTCCTATAGGCCAGGGTCCATACAGTCCTATAGACCAGGGTCCATACAGTCCTATAGACCAGGGTCCATACAGTCCTATAGACCAGGGTCCATATAGTCATATAGACCAGGGTCCATACAGTCCTATAGACCAGGGTTCATACAGTCATATAGACCAGGGTTCATACAGTCCTATAGACCAGGGTCCATATAGTCATATAGACCAGGGTCCATACAGTCCTATCGACCAGGGTCCATACAGTCCTATAGACCAGGGTCCATACAGTCCTATAGACCAGGGTCCATACAATCATATAGACCAGGGTCCATATTTGGGACGCAGCCCTAGTAATTACAGAGAAAGGTCTAATAGCCTGGAAGGAAGGGCAGTAGCCTGGTCCTGGTCCAATCACAAAAGGGCCTTGACTAGTTCCTTACTACTTCCTGTTATTATAGAATTGTATCGTCGGGGGCAACTAAAATTAGAACATCTGGCTGAAGCGAAGGAAGTTTTTCTTCTACAACCAATCAGTGGTTGTCCTGCTCTAGAAGCCTGACGCCATACTCTGTCTGACCTTTGGACTTCTTCTCTTGTTGTCTTCTCTTTGTGTCTTCTCTTGTTGTCTTCTCTTGTTGTCTTCTCTTGTTTGTCTTCTCTTGCTGTCTTCTCTTGTTGTCTTCTCTTGCTGTCTTCTCTTGTTGTCTTCTCTTGCTGTCTTCTCTTGCTGTCTTCTCTTGTTTGTCTTCTCTTGCTGTCTTCTATTGCTGTCTTCTCTTGTTTGTCTTCTCTTGTTGTCTTCTATTGTTGTCTTCTCTTGTTTGTCTTCTCTTGTTTGTCTTCTCTTGTTGTCTTCTCTTGTTTGTCTTCTCTTGTTTGTCTTTTCTTGTTGTCTTCTCTTGTTTGTCTTCTCTTGTTGTCTTCTCTTGTTGTCTTCTCTTGCTGTCTTCTCTTGTTTGTCTTCTCTTGCTGTCTTCTCTTGCTGTTTTCTCTTGTTTGTTTCTCTTGTTGTCTTCTATTGTTGTCTTCTCTTGTTTGTCTTCTCTTGTTTATCTTCTCTTGTTTGTCTTCTCTTGCTGTCTGCTCTTGCTGTTTTCTCTTGTTTGTTTCTCTTGTTGTCTTCTATTGTTGTCTTCTCTTGTTTGTCTTCTCTTGTTTATCTTCTCTTGTTTGTCTTCTCTTGTTGTCTTCTATTGTTGTCTTCTCTTGTTTGTCTTCTCTTGTTGTCTTCTCTTGTTGTCTTCTCTTGTTGTCTTCTATTGTTGTCTTCTCTTGTTGTCTTCTATTGTTGTCTTCTCTTGTTTGTCTTCTCTTGTTGTCTTCTCTTGTTTGTCTTCTCTTGTTGTCTTTTGTTTATCTTCTCTTGTTGTCTTCTCTTGTGTTTGTTTTCATTTCTCTTTTGTACATTTTTTTTTTTTTTACATAAAAGGAGAAAAGCAAATAACAGATTGGCAAGCAAATGGTACGTCAGAAGAAGAGAGGGAGAAAGTGAGAGAGGGGAGAGAGAAGAATAACACAAACTTCTGATAGGGAGGGAGAGAAAGATAAAAAAAAAAAAATACTATTAGCAAGTTCAAACATAGCTTTACTGAAATGAATGGCTTTCGGTGTTAAAGACAAGTGCAGATGGCAGTCTTAAAAAGGCAGATTATGGATATTAAAAAGAGAGAGGCATTTTCTCCAGTAGAAGAATTAAACGCTGGAGTGATTCTTTTGACAATGTTCATTAATTCAGATGTGGTCTATGTGAAGCCGTGCCAACGTGGGCTTAGATCTCCCAACACAATCACAACAAAACCCTCTGTACCCTATGTGGGTAAGCAGAACAACACACCAAACACACTCTGATAGGACAACACTCCGACAGTGTAGACGATGAAGGCATGGCCACTGGGCATAGTGGTTTTGAAAATGGGCTTGAAGTTTAAGAAATGATTCCGGGCAGCAGATTGTATGTTTTTATTAACGTGTTTGTGGATAAAGTGAGTGAGTGAGTGAGTGAGTGAGTGAGTGAGTGAGTGAGTGAGTGAGTGAGTGAGTGAGTGAGTGAGTGAGTGAGTGAGTGAGTGAGTGAGTGAGTGAGTGAGTGAGTGAGTGAATGAGTGAGTGAGTGAAGAGTGACTGAGTGACTGACTGAGTGAGTGACTGAGTGAGTGACTTAGTGAGTGACTGAGTAAGTGACTGAGTGACTGAGTGACTGAGTGAGTGACTGAGTGATTGACTGAGTGACTGAGTGACTGAGTGAGTGACTGAGTGAGTGACTGAGTGATTGACTGAGTGAGTGACTGAGTGAGTGACTGTGTGAGTGACTGAGTGATTGACTGAGTGATTGACTGAGTGAGTGACTGAGTGAGTGACTGTGTGAGTGACTGAGTGACTGTGTGACTGATAGGTAGGCAACAATGTGTTTTATACACTAAAATCCGTTTTGAGAGACAGAGACAGAGCTCAGGTTGAAAAGAGGATTGTTAACATCATGAGTTCTCAATGAGGGTTAGGTAGTGGCTTTAACAGCATGAGTTCTCAATGAGGGTTAGGTAGTGGCTTTAACATCATGAGTTCTCAATGAGGGTTAGATAGTGGCTTTAACATCATGAGTTCTCAATGAGGGTTAGATAGTGGCTTTAACATCATGAGTTCTCAATGAGGGTTAGGTAGTGGCTTTAACAGCATGAGTTCTCAATGAGGGTTAGATAGTGGCTTTAACATCATGAGTTCTCAATGAGGGTTAGATAGTGGCTTTAACAGCATGAGTTCTCAATGAGGGTTAGGTAGTGGCTTTAACATCATGAGTTCTCAATGAGGGTTAGATAGTGGCTTTAACATCATGAGTTCTCAATGAGGGTTAGATAGTGGCTTTAACATCATGAGTTCTCAATGAGGGTTAGATAGTGGCTTTAACAGCATGAGTTCTCAATGAGGGTTAGGTAGTGGCTTTAACAGTATGAGTTCTCAATGAGGGTTAGATAGTGGCTTTAACATCATGAGTTCTCAATGAGGGTTAGGTAGTGGCTTTAACATCATGAGTTCTCAATGAGGGTTAGGTAGTGGCTTTAACATCATGAGTTCTCAATGAGGGTTAGGTAGTGGCTTTAACAGCATGAGTTCTCAATGAGGGTTAGGTAGTGGCTTTAACAGCATGAGTTCTCAATGAGGGTTAGGTAGTGGCTTTAACATCATGAGTTCTCAATGAGGGTTAGGTAGTGGCTTTAACAGCATGAGTTCTCAATGAGGGTTAGGTAGTGGCTTTAACATCATGAGTTCTCAATGAGGGTTAGATAGTGGCTTTAACATCATGAGTTCTCAATGAGGGTTAGATAGTGGCTTTAACATCATGAGTTCTCAATGAGGGTTAGGTAGTGGCTTTAACAGCATGAGTTCTCAATGAGGGTTAGATAGTGGCTTTAACATCATGAGTTCTCAATGAGGGTTAGATAGTGGCTTTAACAGCATGAGTTCTCAATGAGGGTTAGATAGTGGCTTTAACAGCATGAGTTCTCAATGAGGGTTAGATAGTGGCTGTATCTGCTCTGCTTCCAATAGCAGATAACACCTCTTCACTTCTGGTGACACAACACGCTGCACTATTAAAACCGCTAGCTGTCCTTTGGAAGCTAACCACCATCTTTTCATTCATCACTGATTGTTATTGTAATTTGTGAATTCATAAATATGATGTTTTGGAAGGATGAGCCTGTTTTTTGTTTTTTATTTAAAGAGTAATAAGTAAAGTAGGTAGATACAAGTTTAATGTGGATTAACAAAAGACTCCAGTAGAACTGTAGTTAAATTCACTGTTTGTCTGGGCGGGTCTCAGGCAGAAAGAGCTGATTACTCGCCATCCGAGTCTCGGTAGATTTCGAGTCGACAATTCAATTAAACCAGCGAGCTCCCTCTGGATCTTACCATTGTTCTGATGGGGTAGCATGCAATACCTCCCTATCTATCCACAGCTAGAAAACAACCTCGACCAGGGACTACAAAAAGTTTTAAATTAAACCGTTTAGAAGAGGATTATTTTGGAGTCGGTTAAGAAGTTGTCCTGGCAAGAGAGACAAAGAGACAACACAAGAACACAACGTAACTTTATATCGGCTAGCATTGAAGCTGGCTAGTATTGAAGCTGGCTAGTGTTGAAGCTGGCTAGTATTGAAGCTGGCTGGTGTTGAAGCTGGCTAGCATTGAAGCTGGCTAGTATTGAAGCTGGCTAGTATTGAAGCTAGCTAGTATTGAAGCTGGCTGGTGTTGAAGCTGGCTGGTGTTGAAGCTGGCTAGCGTTGAAGCTGGCTAGTATTGAAGCTGGCTAGTATTGAAGCTGGCTAGTATTGAAGCTGGCTAGCATTGAAGCTGGCTAGTATTGAAGCTGGCTGGTGTTGAAGATGGCTGGTGTTGAAGCTGGCTGCTGTTGAAGCTGGCTAGTATTGAAGCTGGCTAGCATTGAAGCTGGCTAGCATTGAAGCTGGCTAGTATTGAAGCTGGCTGGTGTTGAAGCTGGCTAGCATTGAAGCTGGCTAGCATTGAAGCTGGCTGGTGTTGAAGCTGGCTAGCATTGAAGCTGGCTAGTATTGAAGCTGGCTAGTATTGAAGCTGGCTGGTGTTGAAGCTTAGAGTATTCTACTCTTCAGAAAATCACAGAACAATTTGTCATTTGTAAAATAAGCTTTTGAAAAATACTACCTGAGATCTGTAATTAATTAGGTGAATAAAACAACAAAACAACCCGATCTCAGGGACTACTATTCCACACTGAAGGCTGACCAAATGAGAGAGACTGTTATGTTGCCCCCGTCACATGAAAGCCAGACTTGCTGGTCCCTTAGAAACCGCTGATTTAGCAGACATTCTTACACACAGCAAGTGCCTTGCTCAAGGGCACATCGACAGATTTATCACCTGGTCGGCTCAGGGATTCAAACCAGTGATCGGTTACTGGCCCAACGCTCTTAATCACTAGGCTACCTGCCACCCTGGATCCAGTTTTACATAGCAGTCCTTCTGTTACTGCCAGTCTACATTACGGTTACTACTCAGTGACATGTGACCCCAGGTAGTCTACATTATGTTTACTACCCAGTGACATGTGACCCCAGGTAGTCTACATTACGGTTACTACCCAGTGACATATGACCCCAGGTAGTCTACATTACGGTTACTACTCAGTGACGTGTGACCCCAGGTAGTCTACATTATGTTTACTACCCAGTGACATGTGACCCCAGGTAGTCTACATTACGGTTACTACCCAGTGACATATGACCCCAGGTAGTCTACATTATGTTTACTACTCAGTGACGTGTGACCCCAGGTAGTCTACATTACGGTTACTACCCAGTGACATGTGACCCCAGGTAGTCTACATTACGTTTACTACCCAGTGACATGTGACCCCAGGTAGTCTACATTATGTTTACTACTCAGTGACATGTGACCCCAGGTAGTCTACATTATGTTTACTACCCAGTGACGTGTGACCCCAGGTAGTCTACATTATGTTTACTACTCAGTGACATGTGACCCCAGGTAGTCTACATTATGTTTACTACTCAGTGACATGTGACCCCAGGTAGTCTACATTATGTTTACTACCCAGTGACGTGTGACCCCAGGTAGTCTACATTATGTTTACTACTCAGTGACATGTGACCCCAGGTAGTCTACATTATGTTTACTACCCAGTGACATGTGACCCCAGGTAGTCTACATTACGGTTACTACCCAGTGACGTGTGACCCCAGGTAGTCTACATGAGTGAATCAGGTCGACTATGTCAAAACATTAGTAGAGATAGGCCCACGTCCACCTGACAAATGTCATGTTATACAAGTCTTATTGTTGTCAACTAAAGGATAAGAACTTCCGTTGAAAACAACTTAAATAATACTGGTTTTCCTTTTTCCTGTTTTCCAAAGCGCTGGGGACTTCCACAAATTAATCTCTTGATGGAAAAAAGCCTAAGGAGGTCAAACAATAACTTACTTCTATGGTTCATGTAATCACGTCCTGTCTGGTAAACATGAGAACACGCTAGTGTCATTTTCATTCCACTCAGCCAAGTTGTACTGCACAAGCCTGCTGATACATTTACCATAGATGATGGAACTGTGCTTGAAAGGACAGTGTGAAATCGAATATATATATATATTTATCTATTTATCTTACTGTTGGTAAAAGTGGAGTATGAGCAAGTTAAACATTGTCTCGTACAACCTAAGCGTTCCACATGAAGCCTTAACCTAGTGGGGTGTAGCCTTCGCAGCACACAACAGAGTCTGTCTAATGAGAGGGTTACTGATCTCCTGGCACTGGTGCAAAGCAATCCTAACATGGCTGCCAGCAGTCTCCTCTTCCCTCTCTTCCTTGTATCACTCCATCTCCCTCTCTTCCTTGTATCACTCCATCTCCCTCTCTTCCTTGTATCACTCCATCTCCCTCTCTTCCTTGTATCACTCCATCTCCCTCTCTTCCTTGTATCACTCCATCTCCCTCTTTCCACTCTCTTCCTTGTATCACTCCATCTCCCTCTCTTCCTTGTATCACTCCATCTCCCTCTTTCCACTCTCTTCCTTGTATCACTCCATCTCCCTCTCTTCCTTGAATCACTCCATCTCCCTCTCTTCCTTGTATCACTCCATCTTCCTCTCTTCCTTGTATCACTCCGTCTCCCTCTCTTCCTTGTATCACTCCATCTCCCTCTGTCCACTCTCTTCCTTGTATCACTCCATCTCCCTCTCTTCCTTGTATCACTCCATCTCCCTCTCTTCCTTGTATCACTCCATCTCCCTCTGTCCACTCTCTTCCTTCCTTTTTATAGCATAATATTATCAAGTATAAACACGACTGAGATGAAGACATAGTATAGTCTATATAAATAATCCTTACAGTCATTCATTCATGTTTTTTGTTTTGTTTTTGCTAACATCTTCTCTTTGTGATGGGTAGGGCTGAAGGGTAGGGCTGATGGGTGGGGCTGATGGGTAGGGCTGATGGGTAGGGCTGATGGGTAGGGCTGATGGGTAGGGCTGATGGGTAGGGCTGAAGGGTAGGGCTGAAGGGTAGGGCTGAAGGGTAGGGCTGATGGGTAGGGCTGATGGGTAGGGCTGATGGGTAGGGCTGATGGGTAGGGCTGATGGGTAGGGCTGTGACGGTCATGGAATTGTGGTCAGCCAAATGACCGGGGTCACTGTTATAATCGCTCGAATAGCTGTTTCTCTTTTAGTTGTATATTTATCTTTAAAGATGCACATTGTCTCGTCTCATCCACTCCTGACTGCGTGTACTACTACTACTGCTGCTACTGCTACTACTACTACTACTACTACTACTACTACTACTACTACTACTACTACTACTACTACTGCTACTGCTACTACTACTACTACTACTGCTGCTACTACTACTACTACTACTACTACTACTACTACTACTACTACTACTACTACTGCTACTGCTACTGCTACTACTACTGCTGCTACTACTACTACGACTACTACTACTACTACTACTACTACTACTACTGCTACTGCTACTACTACTGCTGCTACTACTACTACTACTACTACTACTACTACTACTGCTACTGCTACTGCTACTACTACTGCTGCTACTACTACTGCTACTGCTACTGCTACTACTACTACTACTGCTGCTACTACTACTACTACTACGACTATGACTACTACTACTACTACTACTGCTACTGCTACTGCTACTGCTACTGCTACTGCGACTACGACTACGACTACGACTACTACTACTACTACTACTACTACTACTACTACTACTACTACTACGACTACTACTACTGCTACTACGACTACTACTACTACTGCTGCTGCTGCGGGGGGGGGGGGGGGGGTGGCGTTGCCTAGGCAACCAAAGACTAGTTTGCTACAACACCACAACACTGTGTTTGTTTCTGAAAGGAGCAACAAAGTTTCATTACGTGTGTAAAGAGTCCGTGTTACCCGAGAAAAATGGACTCAACTGACACAAATGCCCGCCCCTTCCTGTCGTCAGTTAACTGTTCCTTCCACACACAAAAAAAAAAAGAACAAAAAAAAGATATATATATGGTTTGAAGTTCTTCATTCATTATCGGTTACACAATTAAACGGTAATTGTGGCAGCCCTACTGACGGGTACCTTCCTGTTCTTCACATCCTGCTCATTGCTAGTGGGGCGGCAGGTAGCCTAGTGGTTAGAGCGTTGGACTAGTAAACGTAAAAGTTGCAAGATCGAATCCCTGAGTTGACAAGGTAAAAATCTGTCGTTCTGCCCCTGAACAAGGCAGTTAACCCACTGTTCCTAGGCCGTCATTGTAAATAAGAATTTGTTCTTAACTGACTTGCCAAGGTAAAAAAAATTATCATTTATAGTAATAGCCTTGTAGGTAAAAGCATTGATCATACACAAAGAACAGGCTGGTTTAATCAGGCTAGTCCAACAAACTCCTACGTGTTTTCAGTGAAATGATAAACCACATTGAGATTGAGAGACGGTTTGTACTGATGTCACAGTACAGTGTTCCTGTAGGTAGTTAGACATTAAAAAAAGCATAGCGTTCCCAAGAGGTGCACCTGCAAAGGAAGACATGATGACTGTCAGCTACAAAATAGCTACATTCTGGTGAGATGACAGAAGTGAAAGTGTAAAGTCACTAGTCTCAGGTGATTTCCAGGCTTCAAAATAGATTACCAAAGAATCAACCAAAGAATCAACCAAAGACTCAACCAAAGAATCAACCAAAGATCCAACCAAAGACTCAACCAAAGAATCAACCAAAGACTCAACCAAAGATCCAACCAAAGAATCAACCAAAGATCCAACCAAAGACTCAACCAAAGAATCAACCAAAGACTCAACCAAAGAATCAACCAAAGACTGAACCAAAGAATCAACCAAAGACTCAACCAAAGACTCAACCAAAGAATCAACCAAAGACTGAACCAAAGAATCAACCAAAGACTCAACCAAAGAATCAACCAAAGACTCAACCAAAGACTCAACCAAAGAATCAACCAAAGACTGAACCAAAGAATCAACCAAAGACTCAACCAAAGACTCAACCAAAGACTGAACCAAAGAATCAACCAAAGACTCAACCAAAGAATCAACCAAAGACTCAACCAAAGACTCAACCAAAGAATCAACCAAAGACTGAACCAAAGAATCAACCAAAGAATCAACCAAAGACTCAACCAAAGAATAAACCAAAGATCCAACCAAAGAATCAACCAAAGACTCAACCAAAGAATCAACCAAAGATCCAACCAAAGAATCAACCAAATAATGAACTTGGCTATGTTCTTGTCTCATGGTATTTGCACTTACGACACATTGGTGTGGCTGGCTTCTGGGTTAAGCGGGCAGGTGTTAATTAAGAAGCGCGGTTTGGCGGGTCATGTTTCGAGGAAAACTAAACCCTTACTCTAAACCAGGTTTGTATCCTCTACCCAACCCTCTACCCAACCCTACTCCCTATATCTAAACCCTTAACCAGGTTCATATCCTCTACCCAACCCTCTACCCAACCCTACTCCCTATATCTAAACCCTTAACCAGGTTCATATCCTCTACCCAACCCTCTACCCAACCCTACTCCCTAGATCTAAACCCTAAACCAGGTTCATATCCTCTACCCAACCCTCTACCCAACCCTACTCCCTAGATCTAGACCCTTAACCAGGTTCGTATCCTCTACCCAACCCTCTACCCAACACCTTCATCTTCTTTTCATCTGGTCCTTTCACTTAAATGTTACTTTAATTGATGAAATTGATTTTATGATTTTATGTAGTGTTCTTGCTTTTATGTAGTTCTGTCAATGTAAGATGTCCTTGAGAACCCTGAAAGGCCTCTGCCAAGTAAAATATATACTCTTCTTATTATCCTCAAATGCAGACTAGGATCATTTAGGGCCAAAGTAGTGGGATGGGATGGTGGTTTTGGGGGGTGGATAGTGTATACATGGTGGTCAATTAAACGTTTCCCCTGCAATCCACACTCCGACCTGCGAAAGGCAGCAATGCACAACACGGCATCTAAGTCTGCAGGAAATTCACATGAAGAAGAAGTAGAAGAAGAAGCTGTGTTTCTGTAGCACACATGTAATTGCAGAGTTTGCTAAACAAATTGCCACTGGATTGATGCAAATAATCACAATATCATGATGTCAGGTAGGCATACTTTGTAGTTAACATTTAGTTGAAAAGGTCGTCGCTAACGGCTTCACAAAGTGTTGGACAAACACACAGACGGGCATTCCTCTTTTGCCTTTTTAGAATGTTGAATGAAAATACTAATCATTGATGCATTTCGTTAATGTCTTATGATAATCTTGGGCATATTAATTCATATTCCTACTGAGTTCAATAAAAAAAAATATATATATTGCTGAATTTCATTTAACGTCTGGATTACGTGATTCCGTCCGTGTTCTCAGCAACGTGGCTTTTATATGGCCCTAACAAGTGTCTAAAGTAGCTAGTAACTAGGTTGAACTAACACATACGAAATCAACAGGATCTTAAACAACAACTTCTTCTACCCTCATAATAAATCCTCCTACCATTGTTACTCTCGTTGTTGTGCCTTCAAACTCCTCTCTACTTCTACCGTTTGATCCGACAACAAATAATCAAGATTTTGGCCTTTTCAATTTACTACACAATACAACAATAATAACACTGTATCTGCCCCCCTTTTTTCCTCAGCAATCACTTAGTCTGCATCCTAAATGGTATCCTTTTCCGGACATTACTTTTGACCAGGGACCACAGTGCTCTAGTCAACCGTAGTGCATTATATAAGGACTAAGGTGTCAATAGGGACGCAGGCTTGGTTACGGCTATGAACAAAGCAGCCGTGGGGAGTGACAACAACGGTAGAATAAGTAGTTATATAAACGGTATCCTCCCTGAGAGAGAGGTGCCCTTGGGCTAGAGGGATAGAGGAAGCGAGCGAAAGAAAGAGAGAGAGAGGGAGGGGGGGGGGGGGAGAAAGTTGTGAGGCTAAGGTATTAGAAACCAAGAAAAACAAGGTGGCTGCCAAATAAATCCTATATGGGCGTTGGTAGTGAGGGACGGTTTGAAGTGCCGCCGTCGTCACAAAATACACAAACATGTTCGCACGCGCACACACACACACACACACACACACACACACACACACACACACACACACACACACACACACACACACACACACACACACACACACACACACACACACACACACACACACACACACACACACACACACACACACACACACACACACACACACACACACACACACACACACACACACACACACACACACACACACACACACACACACACACACACACACACACACACACACACACACACACACACACACACACACACACACACACACACACACACTAGCCCTGGTAATGAAGGCTGGTAATCCTACTGCTGGCAGGACGTTTCTTCACACAACAGCACCTCACATCTGGACTACTAACACACACACACACACACACACACACACACACACACACACACACACACACACACACACACACTTGAAAGGGAAGTCCTTGAGCCAGGCAGCACAATAACAGAGCCGTTTACAGGCCTTGCACAGGTGCATGGGAAACCACAGGTTTCTGTGTGCTAGCCATGTTATCCCCCTGCCTCTCACGCACATCAGTGTCCACTGATCTGGCAAGTGTTGGTGTTCCTCAAGGCTCTGCTCTGGGAACACTACTGTTCTCACTAAATATTCTGTAACGTAACTCTTTACACTCATACAGCTATAAGTGCTATACTGTATATTTTACCAGGTAAATTGACTGAGAACACATTCTCATTTACAGCAAAGACCCGAGGAATAGTTATAGGAAGAACGACCCAATGAAAGGAATGACCCAATTGGAAGCTGGGGATGATTAGATGACCCAGATTGGGAATTTAGCCAGGACACCAGGGTTAACACCCCTACTCTTATGATAAGTGCCATGGGATCTATAGTGACCACAGAGAGTCAGTACACCCGTTTAACATCCCACCCGAAAGACAGCCACCCTACACAGGGCAATGTCCCCAATCACTGCCCTGGGGCATTGGGATATTTTTTAGACCAGAGGAAAGAGTGCCTCCTATTGGCCCTCCAACACCACTTCCAGCAGCATCTGGTCTCCCATCCAGTGACCATCCAGGGCTTCAGGGGGGAGCTAGCAGTGGGATGCAGGGTGGTATGCTGCATACAGGGTTTCAGGGGGGAGCTAGCAGTGGTGTGCAGGGTGGTATGTTGCATACAGGGTTTCAGGGGGGAGCTAGCAGTGGTATGCAGGGTGGTATGTTGCATACAGGGTTTCAGAGGGGAGCTAGCAGTGGTATGCAGGGTGGTATGTTGCATACAGGGTTTCAGAGGGGAGCTAGCAGTGGTGTGCAGGGTGGTATGTTGCATACAGGGTTTCAGAGGGGAGCTAGCAGTGGTATGCAGGGTGGTATGTTGCATACAGGGTTTCAGGGGGGAGCTAGCAGTGGTATGCAGGGTGGTATGTTGCATACAGGGTTTCAGAGGGGAGCTAGCAGTGGTGTGCAGGGTGGTATGTTGCATACAGGGTTTCGGAGGGGAGCTAGCAGTGGTATGCAGGATGGTATGTTGCATACAGGGTTTCAGAGGGGAGCTAGCAGTGGTATGCAGGGTGGTATGTTGCATACAGGGCTTCAGGGGGGAGCTAGCAGTGGTATGCAGGGTGGTATGTTGCATACAGGGTTTCAGGGGGGAGCTAGCAGTGGTATGCAGGGTGGTATGTTGCATACAGGGTTTCAGAGGGGAGCTAGCAGTGGTATGCAGGATGGTATGTTGCATACAGGGTTTCAGAGGGGAGCTAGCAGTGGTATGCAGGGTGGTATGTTGCATACAGGGTTTCAGAGGGGAGCTAGCAGTGGTATGCAGGGTGGTATGTTGCATACAGGGTTTCAGAGGGGAGCTAGCAGTGGTATGCAGGGTGGTATGTTGCATACAGGGTTTCAGAGGGGAGCTAGCAGTGGTATGCAGGGTGGTATGTTGCATACAGGGTTTCAGAGGGGAGCTAGCAGTGGTATGCAGGGTGGTATGTTGCATACAGGGTTTCAGAGGGGAGCTAGCAGTGGTATGCAGGGTGGTATGTTGCATACAGGGTTTCGGAGGGGAGCTAGCAGTGGTATGCAGGGTGGTATGTTGCATACAGGGCTTCAGAGGGGAGCTAGCAATGGTATGCAGGGTGGTATGCTGCATACAGGGTCTCCACTTCACAGTTCTGTTTTTTGGGGGGTTTTGACTAACAGCCGTTCTGAACTTGAGCATCTGCACGTGACAATAAGTTGATTAGGTTTAAATTCGATTGTAATAGTCACAGTGTGGCAGATACAGTCGCAGGGTACAGTGGCATTCTTAGACTCCCGGCTCCAACAGTGCAAGTGTGAGTGGAACAATAAACCTGACAAAATGTGGGAAAAAGTCAAGGGGTCTGAATACTTTCCGAAGGCACTGTACATATTTACTGCAAGTAACAATGATAAATGTCCATTGGGGTGGGGCAGGGTTATGAGGAAGTCCGGGCGGAGCAGATAACTGACTAATGGTGGGTATCCCCGCTAATTGGGAAACTTTTGCAAATTTTTTCGTTGTCTGAGCGAGGGGAAATGCTGTAAAGATTAGACATTGAGGAT
>NW_024060547.1:12500-23427 GCF_016432855.1 Salvelinus namaycush | reverse complement strand
TATAGAACTATCATTACATAGAACTATCATTACATAGAACTATCATTATATAATCATTACATAGAACTATCATTACATAGAACTATCATTATATAGAAATATCATTATATAATCATTACATAGAACTATCATTATATAATCATTATATAGAACTATCATTATATAATCATTATATAGAACTATCATTATATAGAACTATCATTATATAGAACTATCATTATATAGAACTATCATTATATAGAACTATCATTATATAGAACTATCATTATATAGAACTATCATTATATAATCATTACATAGAACTATCATTATATAATCATTATATAGAAATATCATTATATAGAGCTATCATTATATAGAACTATCATTATATAGAACTATCATTATATAGAACTATCATTATATAATCATTACATAGAACTATCATTATATAATCATTATATAGAAATATCATTATATAGAGCTATCATTATATAGAAATATCATTATATAGAGCTATCATTATATAATCATTATATAGAACTATCATTATATAGAACTATCATTATATAATCATTATATAGAACTATCATTATATAATCATTATATAGAACTATCATTATATAATCATTATATAGAACTATCATTATATAATCATTATATAGAACTATCATTATATAGAACTATCATTATATAGAGCTATCATTATATAGAGCTATCATTATATAGAGCTATCATTATATAATCATTATATAGAACTATCATTATATAGAACTATCATTACATAGAACTATCATTATATAGAAATATCATTATATAATCATTATATAGAAATATCATTATATAGAGCTATCATTATACAGAACTATCATTATATAGAACATCATTATATAGAACTATCATTATATAGAACTATCATTATATAGAACTATCATTATATAGAACTATCATTATATAGAACTATCATTATATAGAACTATCCTCATATAGAACTATCATTATATAGAACTATCATTACATAGAACTATCCTCATATAGAACTATCCTCATATAGAACTATCATTATATAGAACTATCATTACATAGAACTATCATTATATAGAACTATCATTACATAGAACTATCATTACATAGAACTATCATTACATAGAACTATCCTCATATAGAACTATCCTCATATAGAACTATCATTATATAGAACTATCATTATATAGAACTACCATTACATAGAACTATCCTCATATAGAACTATCATTACATAGAACTATCATTACATAGAACTATCATTACATAGAACTATCATTACATAGAACTACCATTACATAGAACTATCATTATATAGAACTATCATTATATATAACTACCATTACATAGAACTATCCTCATATAGAACTATCATTACATAGAACTATCATTACATAGAACTATCATTACATAGAACTATCATTACATAGAACTATCCTCATATAGAAATATCATTACATAGAACTATCCTCATATAGAACTATCATTACATATAACTATCCTCATATAGAACTATCATTACATAGAACTATCATTACATAGAACTATCATTACATAGAACTATCATTACATAGAACTATCATTACATAGAACTACCATTACATAGAACTACCATTACATAGAACTATCATTACATAGAACTATCATTACATAGAACTATCATTACATAGAACTATCATTACATAGAACTATCATTACATAGAACTATCATTACATAGAACTATCCTCATATAGAACTATCCTCACATAGAACTATCATTACATAGAACTATCATTACATAGAACTATCATTACATAGAACTATCATTACATAGAACTATCATTACATAGAACTATGCTCATATAGAACTATCATTACATAGAACTATCCTCATATAGAACTATCATTACATAGAACTATCCTCATATAGAACTATCATTACATATAACTATCCTCATATAGAACTATCCTCATATAGAACTATCCTCATATAGAACTATCATTACATATAACTATCCTCATATAGAACTATCATTATATAGAACTATCCTCATATAGAACTATCATTACATATTACAATCCTCATATAGAACTATCATTATATATTACTATCCTCATATAGAACTATCATTATATAGAAATATCATTATATAATCATTATATAGAAATATCATTATATAGAGCTATCATTATACAGAACTATCATTATATAGAACATCATTATATAGAACTATCATTATATAGAACTATCATTATATAGAACTATCATTATATAGAACTATCATTATACAGAACTATCATTATACAGAGCTATCATTATATAGAACTATCATTATATAGAGCTATCATTATATAATCATTATATAGAAATATCATTATATAATCATTACATAGAACTATCATTATATAGAAATATCATTACATAGAACTATCATTATATAATCATTATATAGAAATATCATTACAGAACTATCATTACATAGAACTATCATTACATAGAACTATCATTACATAGAACTATCATTACATAGAACTATCATTACATAGAACTATCATTACATAGAACTATCATTACATAGAACTATCATTACATAGAACTATCATTATATAGAACTATCATTACATAGAACTATCATTATATAGAACTATCATTATATAATCATTACATAGAACTATCATTATATAGAAATATCATTATAAATCAGACATCGGTCAGACAGAGAGACAGACTCACCGGTCAGACGGAGAGACAGACTCACCGGTCAGACGGAGAGACAGACTCACCGGTCAGACGGAGAGACAGACTCACCGGTCAGACGGAGAGACAGACTCACCGGTCAGACGGAGAGACAGACTCACCGGTCAGACGGAGAGACAGACTCACCGGTCAGACGGAGAGACAGACTCACCGGTCAGACGGAGAGACAGACTCACCGGTCAGACAGAGAGACAGACTCACCGGTCAGACAGAGAGACAGACTCACCGGTCAGACAGAGAGACAGACTCACCGGTCAGACAGAGAGACAGACTCACCGGTCAGACAGAGAGACAGACTCACCGGTCAGACAGAGAGACAGACTCACCGGTCAGACAGAGAGACAGACTCACCGGTCAGACAGAGAGACAGACTCACCGGTCAGACGGAGAGACAGACAGAGAGACAGACTCACCGGTCAGACGGAGAGACAGACTCACCGGTCAGACAGAGAGACAGACTCACCGGTCAGACAGAGAGACAGACTCACCGGTCAGACAGAGAGACAGACTCACCGGTCAGACAGAGAGACAGACTCACCGGTCAGACAGAGAGACAGACTCACCGGTCAGACAGAGAGACAGACTCACCGGTCTAGCAGTGTTTTCTGTAGCGTGCGACACGCCACCAGAGTTCCGCCCAAGAACATGTGACACACCATGACGTCACGGCAGCACTCCATGAAGGTAACCACGGCAGCGGGGTGGAAGGTTCCGTTCCGCGAGATGAGACAGAGGCGGCGGAGACGAGAGCAGCATGACAACGCCTCCCAGAATGCACCGTTACACACCAGGTAGGGCTGCTCCAACCTACCCACACACACATTATATACAGTACCAGTCAACAGTTTGGACACACCTACTCATTCCAGGGTTTTTCTTTATTTGTACTATTTTCTACATTGTAGATTAATAGTGAAGACATCAACACTATGAAATAACACATATGGAATCATGTAGTAACCAAAAAAGTGTTAAACAAATCTAAATATATTTTAGATTCTTCAAATTCTTCAGCTTTGCACACACTTGGCATTCTCTCAACCAGCTTCTTGAGGTAGTCACCTGGAATGCATTTCAATTAACAGGTGTGCCTTATTAAAAGTTAAATGTGGAATTTCTTTCCTTCTTAATGCGTTTGAGCCAATCAGTTGTGTTGTGACAAGGTAGGGGTGGTATACAGAAGAGAGCCATATTTGGTAAAAGACCGAGTCCATATTATGGCAAGAACAGGTTAAATTCAGCAAAGAGAAACGACAGTCCATCATTACTTTAAGACACGAAGGTCAGTCAATACGGAACATTTCAAGAACTTTAAAAGTTCCTTCAAGCTATATAATATATATAATGTGCATATATAATGTATATAATGTGTATAATAGTATATATAATGTATTTAATGTGTATAATGTGTAGAACAGTTTGTGGCTAATAAAGAACAGCAGTAAAGAACAGAAAGGCCCGTTGATGTATATATATATAATGTGTATATATTATGTATATAATGTATATAATAGTATATATAATGTATTTAATGTGTATAATAGTATATATAATGTGTATAATGTGTAGAACAGTTTGTGGCTAATAAAGAACAGCAGTAAAGAACAGAAAGGCCCGTTGATGTATATATATATATATAATGTATATAATAGTATATATAATGTATTTAATGTGTATAATAGTATATATAATGTATTTAATGTGTATAATGTGTAGAACAGTTTGTGGCTAATAAAGAACAGCAGTAAAGAACAGAAAGGCCCGTTGATGTATATATATATATAATGTGTATAATAGTATATATAATGTATTTAATGTGTATAATAGTATATATAATGTATTTAATGTGTATAATAGTATATATAATGTGTATAATAGTATATATAATGTATTTAATGTGTATAATAGTATATATAATGTGTATAATAGTATATATAATGTATTTAATGTGTATAATAGTATATATAATGTATTTAATGTGTATAATAGTATATATAATGTATATAATGTGTATAATAGTATATATAATGTATATAATGTGTATAATAGTATATATAATGTATTTAATGTGTATAATGTGTAGAACAGTTTGTGGCTAATAAAGAACAGCAGTAAAGAACAGAAAGGCCCGTTGATGTATATATATATATATATATATAATGTGTATATATTATGTATATAATGTATATAATAGTATATATAATGTATATAATGTGTATAATAGTATATATAATGTATTTCATGTGTATAATGTGTAGAACAGTTTGTGGCTAATAAAGAACAGCAGTAAAGAACAGAAAGGCCCGTTGATGGATATATATATAATGTGTATATATTATGTACATATAATGTATCTAATGTGTATAACGTATATATAATGTGAATAATGTATAAATTGTGTATAATGTATCTAATGTGTATAACGTGTATATATCATGTGTATAATGCATATCATGTGTATAACGTGTATATATGTGTATATACGTGTATATGTGTATAATGTATATCATGTATATCATGTGTATAACGTGTATATACAATGTGTATAATGTATATATTGTGTATCATGTATCTAATGTGTATATAATGTGTATAACGTATATATATGTGTATATACGTGTATATGTGTATAATGTATATCATGTGTATAATGTGTATATATAATGTGTATAATGTGTGTATAATGTGTATATATAATGTGTATAATGCATATATGTGTATAACGTATATATATTGTGTATAACATATGAATAATGTATCTAATGTATATAAATAGTGTATAAATTGTGTATAATGTATCTAATGTGTATAACGTGTATATATCATGTGTATAATGCATATCATGTGTATAACGTATATATAATGTGTATAATGTATATATAATGTGTATATCGTATATATAATGTGTATAATGTATATCATGTGTATAACGTGTATATATGTGTATATACGTGTATATGTGTATAATGTATATCATGTGTATAACGTGTATATATAATGTGTATAATGTATATCATGTATATCATGTGTATAACGTGTATATAATGTGTATAATGTATATATAATGTGTATAACGTATATATATTGTGTATAACATATGAATAATGTGTATAATATATCTAATGTATATAATGTGTATAACGTATATATAATGTGTATAATGTATATAATGTGTATAACGTATATACAATGTGTATAATGTATATATAATGTGTATAACGTATATATATTGTGTATAACATATGAATAATGTGTATAATGTATCTAATGTATATAATGTGTATAACGTATATACAATGTGTATAATGTATATAATGTGTATATAATGATTATAATGTGTATATATAATAGTAAATAATATAATAATGTATCTATAATGTATAGAACAGTTTGTGGCTAATAAAGAACATAAAGGCCTGTTGATGTATATATATAATGTATATTATAATATTGTTGTAATATAGTATTATAATATAGTAATACTTGT
Organism: Salvelinus namaycush; assembly: GCF_016432855.1. Lineage (NCBI taxonomy): Eukaryota > Metazoa > Chordata > Actinopteri > Salmoniformes > Salmonidae > Salvelinus > Salvelinus namaycush. The sequence continues at coordinate 17,199 of NW_024060547.1, read as the reverse complement.
GTGCAGTTCCTCAGTGTGTATATGGTGTGTGTATGGTGTATATGGTGTGTGTATGGTGTATATGGTGTGTGTATATGGTGTGTGTATGGTGTATATGGTGTGTGTATATGGTGTGTGTGTATGGTGTGTGTATGGTGTATATGGTGTGTGTATATGGTGTGTGTGTATGGTGTGTGTATGGTGTATATGGTGTGTGTATATGGTGTGTGTATGGTGTATATGGTGTGTGTATATGGTGTGTGTATGGTGTATATGGTGTGTGTATATGGTGTATATGGTGTGTGTGTATGGTGTGTGTATGGTGTATATGGTGTGTGTATATGGTGTGTGTATATGGTGTGTGTATATGGTGTGTGTGTATGGTGTATATGGTGTGTGTGTATGGTGTATATGGTGTGTGTATATGGTGTGTGTATGGTGTATATGGTGTGTGTATATGGTGTGTGTATGGTGTATATGGTGTGTGTATGGTGTATATGGTGTATATGGTGTGTGTATATGGTGTGTGTATATGGTGTGTGTATATGGTGTGTATATGGTGTATATGGTGTGTGTATGGTGTGTATGGTGTATATGGTGTGTATATGGTGTGTGTATATGGTGTGTGTGTGTATGGTGTATATGGTGTGTGTGTATGGTGTGTGTGTATGGTGTATATGGTGTGTGTGTGTGTATGGTGTGTGTATGGTGTGTGTATGGTGTATATGGTGTGTGTATATGGTGTATATGGTGTGTGTATGGTGTATATGGTGTGTGTATATGGTGTGTGTGTATGGTGTGTGTGTGTATGGTGTATATGGTGTGTGTATATGGTGTGTGTGTGTATGGTGTATATGGTGTGTGTATATGGTGTGTGTGTACGGTGTGTGTATGGTGTATATGGTGTGTGTGTATGGTGTGTGTATGGTGTATATGGTGTGTGTGTATGGTGTGTGTATGGTGTATATGGTGTGTGTGTGTATGGTGTGTGTATGGTGTATATGGTGTGTGTGTATGGTGTGTGTATGGTGTATATGGTGTGTGTGTATGGTGTGTGTATGGTGTATATGGTGTGTGTGTATGGTGTGTGTATGGTGTATATGGTGTGTGTGTATGGTGTGTGTATGGTGTATATGGTGTGTGTGTATGGTGTATATGGTGTGTGTGTATGGTGTGTGTATGGTGTATATGGTGTGTGTGTATGGTGTGTGTATGGTGTGTATGGTGTGTGTGTATGGTGTGTGTGTATGGTGTGTGTGTATGGTGTGTGTATGGTGTGTATGGTGTGTGTATGCTGTGTGTATGCTGTGTGTATGCTGTGTGTGTATGGTGTGTGTATGCTGTGTGTATGGTGTGTGTGTATGGTGTGTGTGTATGGTGTGTGTGTATGGTGTGTGTATGGTGTGTGTATGGTGTGTGTGTGTGTGTATGGTGTGTGTATGGTGTGTGTGTATGCTGTGTGTATGGTGTATATGGTGTGTGTATATGGTGTATATGGTGTGTGTATATGGTGTGTGTGTATGGTGTATATGGTGTGTGTGTATGGTGTGTGTGTATGGTGTATATGGTGTGTGTGTATGGTGTGTGTATATGGTGTGTGTATGGTGTATATGGTGTGTGTATATGGTGTGTGTATGGTGTATATGGTGTGTGTGTGTGTATGCCGTGTGTGTATGGTGTGTGTGTATGGTGTGTGTATGGTGTGTGTGTATGGTGTGTGTATGGTGTGTATGGTGTGTGTGTATGGTGTGTGTATGTATGGTGTGTGTGTATGGTGTGTGTATGGTGTGTATGGTGTGTGTGTATGGTGTGTGTATGGTGTATATGGTGTGTGTGTGTATGGTGTGTGTATGGTGTATATGGTGTGTGTGTATGGTGTGTGTATGGTGTATATGGTGTGTGTGTGTATGGTGTGTGTATGGTGTGTGTGTATGGTGTATATGGTGTGTGTGTATGGTGTGTGTATGGTGTATATGGTGTGTGTATATGGTGTGTGTGTATGGTGTATATGGTGTATATGGTGTGTGTATATGGTGTGTGTGTATGGTGTGTATGGTGTGTGTGTATGGTGTGTGTGTATGGTGTGTATGGTGTGTGTGTATGGTGTGTGTGTGTGTGTATGGTGTATATGGTGTGTGTATGTGTGTGTATGGTGTGTATTGGTGTGTGTGTGTGTATGGTGTGTGTATGGTGTGTGTGTATGGTGTGTATGGTGTGTGTATGGTGTGTGTATGGTGTGTATGGTGTGTGTATGGTGTGTATGGTGTGTGTGTATGGTGTGTGTATGGTGTATATGGTGTGTGTGTATGGTGTGTGTATGGTGTATATGGTGTGTGTGTATGGTGTGTGTATGGTGTATATGGTGTGTGTGTATGGTGTGTGTATGGTGTATATGGTGTGTGTGTATGGTGTATATGGTGTGTGTGTATGGTGTGTGTATGGTGTATATGGTGTGTGTGTATGGTGTATATGGTGTGTGTGTATGGTGTGTGTATGGTGTATATGGTGTGTGTGTGTATGGTGTGTGTATGGTGTATATGGTGTGTGTGTATGGTGTGTGTATATGGTGTGTGTGTATGGTGTATATGGTGTGTGTGTATGGTGTGTGTATGGTGTATATGGTGTGTGTGTATGGTGTGTGTATGGTGTATATGGTGTGTGTGTATGGTGTGTGTATGGTGTATATGGTGTGTGTGTATGGTGTATATGGTGTGTGTGTATGGTGTGTGTATGGTGTATATGGTGTGTGTGTATGGTGTATATGGTGTGTGTGTATGGTGTGTGTATGGTGTATATGGTGTGTGTGTGTATGGTGTGTGTATGGTGTATATGGTGTGTGTGTATGGTGTGTGTATATGGTGTGTGTGTATGGTGTATATGGTGTGTGTGTATTAGAGGTCGACCGATTATGAATTTTCAACGCCGATACCGATTATTGGAGGACAAAAAAAGCCGATACCGATTAAATCGGCAGATTTATTAATAAAAAAATATATATAATATATATATATTTCATACACACACACACACATTTTTGTAATAATGACAATTGCAACAATACTGAATGAACAATGAACACTTTTATTTTAACTTAATATAATACATAAATACACACACGCACACAGCTCTGAAGTGACAATGGTACTGAAGAGTCTGCTTAGGAGACAAATACTCTCAACTGTTTGAATAAAAATAGAGTTTAAGTTACCTGTGATGAATGTTGAAAACAAAAACTGTAATTTCTATATGCAGGAAATCCTATTTTACTAATGGGCATGGTAAGAATTGACAACCAAAGTGCGAGTCATAATTCCCATGACACCTTCTAGCAAAATCTGAAAAGCAATTCCTTCATTTATTCCATAGGATATTTTTAGATTCACTTAAAATAAGGTCTGTGTTTCGTGTAGGCTTACACCACCGTGCCAATTTTATAACTGTGTAGATATCCATAGGACAAGGTAACTCTGATCAATATTGGCTAAATATAAGCGAAGATAAAAAAAAATTGTAGAGTGGATTTATGAAAATATGTTGACAAACGTTACCTTATCCTAGTGAGATTTACACGGGTATCAAAACGTAGAGGCGGTTTAAGCCTGCACGAAACACAGACCTTATTTGAAGTAGATCAAGACATTCTCTATGGAAGACACGGTAAAATAACGAAGGAACCCCTTTCAAGTTCCGCCGCAAGTTATTACAGGAATTATAACGCGTCGACTATTTCTCTCTAAACCATATACCTTTGACTAATCCGGAAACTATCACCTCGAAAACAAAACGTTTATTCCGTTCCGTATTTTATCTAACGGGTGGCATCCATGAGTCTAAATATTCCTGTTACATTGCACAACCTTCAATGTTATCTCATAATTACGTAAAATTCTGGTAAATTAGTTCGCAAAGAGCCAGGCGGCCCAAACTGTTGTATATACCCTGACTCTGCGTGCAATGAACGCAAGAGAAATGACACAATTTCACCTGGTTAATATTGCCTGCTAACCTGGATTTCTTTTAGCTAAATATGCAGGTTTAAAAATATATACTTGTGTATTGATTTTAAGAAAGGCATTGATGTTTATGGTTAAGTACACATTGGAGCAATGACAGTCATTGATTGATTGTTTTTTATAAGATAAGTTTAATGCTAGCTAGCAACTTACCTTAGCGCACTGCATTCACGTAACAGGTAGGCTCCTCGTGGAGTGCAATGTAATCAGGTGTTAGAGCATTGGACTAGTTAACTGTACGGTTGCAAGATTGGATCCCCCGAGCTGACAAGGTTACAAATATGTCATCTGCCCCTGAACGAGGCAGGACGTTCCTAGGCCGTCATTGAAAATAGTAATGTGTTCTTAACTGACTTGCCTAGTTAAATAAAGATTAAATAAAAGGTGTAAAAAAATAAATAAATAATAATAGGCAAATCGGCGTCCAAAAATACCGATTTCCGATTGCTATGAAAACTTGAAATCGGCCATTCCGATTAATCGGTCGACCTCTGGTGTGTATGGTGTGTGTATGGTAGTGTGTATGTTAGTGTGTATGGTAGGTGTATGTAGTCTCACCGTAGCTGGGTGAGCTGGGTGCAGTTCCTCAGTGTGTCCAGCAGGGCGGCGCTGTAGTTCCAGGTCTTTAAGGACCCCAGGTTGGCCAGAGATAATGCCCGTAGGTCCCTGCAGTGTTCAGCCACCTGTACCAACCCGGTCCCCTTCAG
>NW_024060547.1:0-7500 GCF_016432855.1 Salvelinus namaycush | reverse complement strand
AGGCTACCTGCCGGCCCTACGCTCTAACCACTAGGCTACCTGCCGGCCCTACGCTCTAACCACTAGGCTACCTGCCGGCCCTACGCTCTAACCACTAGGCTACCTGCCGGCCCTACGCTCTAACCACTAGGCTACCTGCCGGCCCTACGCTCTAACCACTAGGCTACCTGCCGGCCCTACGCTCTAACCACTAGGCTACCTGCCGGCCCTACGCTCTAACCACTAGGCTACCTGCCGGCCCTACGCTCTAACCACTAGGCTACCTGCCGGCCCTACGCTCTAACCACTAGGCTACCTGCCGCCCCTACGCTCTAACCACTAGGCTACCTGCCGCCCCTACGCTCTAACCACTAGGCTACCTGCCGCCCCTACGCTCTAACCACTAGGCTACCTGCCGCCCCTACGCTCTAACCACTAGGCTACCTGCCGCCCCTACGCTCTAACCACTAGGCTACCTGCCGCCCTACGCTCTAACCACTAGGCTACCTGCCGCCCCTACGCTCTAACCACTAGGCTACCTGCCGCCCCTACGCTCTAACCACTAGGCTACCTTCCGCCCCTACGCTCTAACCACTAGGCTACCTGCCGCCCCTACGCTCTAACCACTAGGCTACCTGCCGGCCCAACACTCTAACCACTAGGCTACCTGCCGCCCCTACGCTCTAACCACTAGGCTACCTGCCGCCCCTACGCTCTAACCACTAGGCTACCTGCCGCCCCTACTCTCTAACCACTAGGCTACCTGCCGCCCCTACTCTCTAACCACTAGGCTACCTTCCGCCCCTACGCTCTAACCACTAGGCTACCTGCCGCCCCTACACTCTAACCACTAGGCTACCTGCCGCCCCTCCACTCTAACCACTAGGCTACCTGCCGCCCCTACACTCTAACCACTAGACTACCTGCCGCCCCAAAATCATTGAATCCATTTTAGAAAAAGGCTGTAATGTAACAAAATGTGGAAAAAGTCAAGGGGGCTGAATTCTTTCCCGAAGGCACACTGTATATTTCTTTAACAGTACATTCTTGGGCTAATCTTGGGCTACCGTCACAAGTCTAGCTAGCCCATGGGGTAACAGTTGGCTAGCTACTAGTCTGATTAAATCAGGCTGTAATACAAAATTCATTGGTATATACAGCCTGACACTCATGCCTTAAAAAATCATGTCAAATGTTCATAACAAGCAAAGAGAATGATGAATAAAAATCTATTTAAAACGTACTCTACAGGTTGTCTTTGCAGTTGTCCTTCAGCTGCTCGAAAGTTTTTACAAAATATGTTTTGTTTAACCAACTTTTTATTGTTATTGTTATTGTTGTTTACTTTTTAGAGCCGGTAGGTATTGCGTCTATAGAAAGTCTACACCCCCTTAAATATAAAAATGGTGGCGGCAGCATCATGTTATGGGTGTTATGCTTGTCACCTGGGGAGTTTGTCAGGATCAAAGGAAATATGAACAAAGCCCAGGTAAAAAGTTAGAGGAAAACCCACTTCAGTCCTCTGAAAACCGAACATCTGGGATGGGGGTTGTATTTTTCTGCAAGACACAGCAGAACGTCTTTCCAAGACATGTTGAGTGTTCCTCAGTGGTCTTGTCTCAGTCCAAATTTGGTTTAAATTTCACTGTCCATCGATGATCCCAAACCAAATTTACGGACTATCGATATGGTGCCCGAAGAGTTTGTAGAAACTGAAAATGATTGACAGCTGTAATAGCTGCCAAAGGCACCAAGTATAAAACGCAGGAGGAATGGAGACTTAAATAAAATGATATTTCATTTTTTCTTAAAATTTGGATAATGTTCGATTTCTTTCACGTTGAAAATATGGAGTTGGCTGTAAAAAATCTAATTTTGATCCCTTTTAAAATGAGGCAAAATGTTTAGACAGTTCAAGCGGGTGGCGGTTTTCTAGATGGTCCTGTAGATGAAACATATATATATATTATACACACATACAAAAGTATGTGGACACCCCTTCAAACTAGTGGATTCAGCTACTTCAGCCACATCTGTTACTGACAGGTGTACAGAGTCGAGCACACTGCACATGCAATCTCCATAGACAAACAGTGGCAGTAGAATGGCCTGTACTGAAGTGACTCAGTGACTTTCAACATGGCACCGTCACAGGATGTCACCTTTCCAACTTGTCATTTCGTCAAATTTCTGCCCTGCTAGAGCTGCCGTGAGTGCCGTTATTGTGAAGTGGAAACGTCTAGGAGCAACAACGGCTCAGCCGTGAAGTGGTGGACCACACAAGCTCACAGAACGGGACCACCGGGTGCCGAAGCACATAAAAATCATCTGTTTTCGGTTGCAAAACTCACTACCGAGTTCAAAACTGTCTCTGGAAGCAACGTCAGCATAAGAACTGTTCGTAGGGAGCTTCATGAAATGGGTTTCCATGGCAGAGCAGCCGCACACAAGCCTCAGATCACCATGCGCAATGCCAAGCATCGGCTGGAGTGGTGTAAAGCTCACCGCTATTGGACTCTGGAGAAGTGGAAACCCGTTCTATGGAGTGATGAATCACGCTTCACCATCTGGCAGTCCGACGGACGCATCTGGGTTTGGCAGATGCCAGGAGAACGCTACCTGCCCGAATGCATAGTGCCAACTGTAAAGTTTGGTGGAGGAGGAATAATGGTCTGGGGCTGTTTTTCATGGTTCGGGCCCCTTAGTTCCAGTGAAGGGAAATCCTAATGCTACAGCATACAATTACATTCTAGATGATTCTGTGCTTCCAACTTTGTGGCAACAGCTTTCCTGTTTCCGCATGACAATGACCCCCGTGAACAAAGCGAGGTCCATACAGAAACGGTTTGTCGATATCGCTGTTGAAGAACTTGGAAAAGCCCTGACCTCAACCCCAACCTTTGGAATTGGAACGCCGACTGCGAGCCAGGCCTAACAGCCCAACATCATTGCCCGACCTGAATGGAATAAAAGTCCCAGTAGCAATGTTCCAACATCTAGTGGAAAGCCTTCCCAGAAGAGAGGAGGCTGTTATAGCAACAAAGGGGAACCAACTCCATATTAATGCCCATCGACGAGCAGGTGTCCACATACTTTTGGTCATGTAGTGTACCTACCAGCTCTCTAAAAACTCGGGTAAACAATACTTTCCTATGGATCATTTTCCATCAAAATTTCGACAAGTTAAAGGACAAACCACAGACAACCGGTAGCGTAAGTTGAAATGTAATTTTATTTCACCTTTTATTTCACCTTCTGGCTAGTAAGGAACATTTTAACGATTGAAGGCATTCGTTTCAGGTTGTAGCTAACTTATACATATACATGAATTGCTTATTACAGCCTGATTAAACCGACTAGCTAGCTACCGACTATCAACAGTACACTTTCATCCAAATATCATACTCACGCAATGCCTTTATTGCCATTTGACAATAAAAATGAAAAAAATCAGACATTGAGTTCGCTGACAAGACAGCACCGGAGTAGGCTAACGTTAGATAGCTAACAAGCTAACACCGGTAGACAGCTAACAGTAAGCTAACTAGTTTTACTAACGTTACACTGGTTTGTTCTACCAACCTGTACAATTTGATTGTCCATATCTTCATCCAATACTCTTCCGTTTACAGACGAAGTCATCGTTTTTGAGTGTTTTTAATCAGTGCATGTCTAACAGCAGACAACTAGCTTCATGTGACAGCTGGGACTACAGGAAGTAAAACGCTCGTCAGTTTGCTGCGTTTCACCCGGAACATTGAGGACTGAACATTTTCCGGAAGCCGCACCTACAAAGTCTTCCCCCAACCCCCAGAGAGGGTTGTCTTCACAATAAAAAAAATGAATGTAATTTTCACTCTAAAATGGTTCATTCTAGCTAATAAAATACATAACTGACTTCACTTCTCCTGTAGCACCTCAATTGGCAGTTTATAATGTTTTCATTATGGTAGACAAGTTCCTCTTTAAGAGGAAAGGTCCTATCTTGTCTTGCCCATAGAGATGGAAAGCTGTGACATCTGTGTATCCGTGCCGTTATGGCGTCTGTGACAGAACGGGCATCGCCAGTGACGCCCCGTCATTCAGGGCAGGTCCCTGTTTTGAGCCCCACATTTGTTTTTTGGGGCTTGCCTGTTTTGCATGTTATTTTGGCATTAAAACTGTTAACTCCAAACTGCAAACTCTGACTTTAGTGAGTTCAAGACAACTGGGAACTCCGAACCGCAAACTCTGACTTTAGTGAGTTCAAGACAACTGAACCTGCAAACTCTGACTTTAGTGATATCAGTTTGTAAACAACTTTTTAAAAAAAATGTAAATAAAGCCACATACAAACATGGTCTCTTTCTTCTTTTCTTTCTTAAGGCAGCTCCAAAATGTAGGTGTTTCAGCCTAGCTCAGTGCTTTCTGTGGTGGTGCGGCAAGCCAGCAGAAAATATGGAGCGTTGCGCCATGATTGGCTCACTGTTCTGTCACTCATGGGGACACTACGTCACCGCCAAGTCTAAGGGTAGAACTCGAAAAAAAATCAAGCACCCTTGGGTGCTGCCATAGAGTTACATTAGAAGTGCCCATCCAAGAAGGCTCGAGGTCATTGGCCACAGATAAAATGACATCAAATCACGTTATATCTACAGTAGCTTTGATTGGACGGAATGCAGCCTGGATGCTTTGAAGCATGATTTGTGCCTCGTTCAAAACTACTGTTAACTTCGAACCGCAAACTCTGACTTTAGTGAGTTCAAGACAACTGTTAACTCCGAACTGCAAACTCTGACTTTAGTGAGTTCAAGACAACTGGGAACTCCGAACCGCAAACTCTGACTTTAGTGAGTTCAAGACAACTGTTAACTCCGAACCGCAAACTCTGACTTTAGTGAGTTCAAGACAACTGTTAACTCCGAACTGCAAACTCTGACTTTAGTGAGTTCAAGACAACTGTTAACTCCGAACCTCAAACTCTGACTTTAGTGAGTTCAAGACAACTGGGAACTCCGAACTGCAAACTCTGACTTTAGTGAGTTCAAGACAACTGTTAACTCCGAACCTGCAAACTCTGACTTTAGTGAGTTCAAGACAACTGGGAACTCCGAACTGCAAACTCTGACTTTAGTGAGTTCAAGACAACTGTTAACTCCGAACTGCAAACTCTGACTTTAGTGAGTTCAAGACAACTGTTAACTCTGAACCGCAAACTCTGACTTTAGTGAGTTCAAGACAACTGTTAACTCCGAACTGCAAACTCTGACTTTAGTGAGTTCAAGACAACTGGGAACTCGAGAAAAACGAGCTACGACGGGGAAAATACGTTTTGAACTTTCATTCAACTGGGAATTATAAATCCGGAACTCGGGCCTCTTTCTAGAGCGACGTCCTGAAGATCACTGACGTCGTCATGATTCAACCTTTTTGGAGCACCGCCACGCCCCCTTCCTGTTCAAGTGACCACGGCACAAGGTGAGTCCAAAAATGTATGCTGCTGTATAAATGATGTAATATGCCAGGGATATATGTATACTGTAGCTGAGAAAGTAACACTAAGTGTATGTTGTGTAGTAAGCTGTTAGTAGCCCATGTGTCTCACCCTAATCATTTGGTCCCTTTCCCCTCATAACTTAGCCTACTGTTCTGACTTGGTGGTGCACATGTAGCCTATAACCTATTTGTGAGAAATATCATTATCTAATATTGTAAGAGCTTAAATCTTCTGCTTATACGCCCCCTTTAATTATCCTACAGTTCAGACTTGGTGTACAGGGAGAATACTGTAAGAACGGCCCATGTTTTGAATTCTGTCGCTGTACGTTTCAAAAGTGCTCAACAAATAGTTATATTGACTCCGTCCGTCCTAGCTTGCTCATTAATGTCTTAATCGAAATGACGGATTGCCTCTTCACCCTTGACCCAAATCTAACTGCCTGTAGCTCAGGACCTGAAGCAAGGATATGCATATTCTTGATACCATTTGAAAGTTTGTGGAAATATTAAATTAATGTAGGAGAATATAACACATTAGATCTGGTAAAAGATAATACAAAGAAAAAAACACATTTCTTTTTTTTTCATCATCTTTGAAATGCAAGACAAAGGCCATGATGTACTATTCCAGCCCAGGTGCAATTTAGATTTTGGTCACTAGATGGCAGCAGTGTAGGTGCAAAGTTTTAGACTGATCCAATGAACCATTGCATATCTGTTCAAAATGTTGTATCAAGACTGCCCAAACGTGCCTAATTTGTTTATTAATAACTTTTCATGTTCGTAACTGTGCACTCTCCTCAAACAATAGCATGTTATTCTTTCACTGTAATAGCTACTGTAAATTGGACAGTGCAATTAGATTAACAATAATTTAAGCTTTCTACCCATATCAGATATGTCTATGTCCTGGGAAATGTTACTTACAACCTCATGCTAATCACGTTAGCTCAACCGTTCCACGGGGGACACAAACACCGACCCTCCAATAAATATCGAGGGTCTTATTCTGGTGACATGAGCGATGCTTGGTTGCCGTTTGACAAATAAAAATAACCTGTCTTTTTCCATCCATACTAATCTCATGTAGTCTATATCTGCAAGCTGTTGGCTAGACAGCAAGTGCCAAGACTAGAGTGCGCACATTCGCTATGGTAACGCAACAGTATTTGTGGCCAATGCGCCAGTAAAGTTGAATGTGGAAACCCATTTAACTTGTATATTTTAGTTGGTACACGGGAATTCAATCGCAAAAAATGTATTTTTATATGCATTGTCATCACGCACAGCCTTTAATCAGCAACATATCAATTTGATTAAAACATTTCCGGTAGGAAAAATGCACGTATTGTTTTTAGAATATTTGCATTAAAGGTTTCCATCCAATTGGCGTTAGATTAAAGTGAATATTCTCAAATCTGAATAAATCAAATCTGGGCATTTTCACCAAACTGACTTGTTGCAGATACAAATCAGTGCGTGATGAGTTAGTGTACATATGTACAGTTTTTCATTAAAGTTGTCATGTACAGGGAACCCTTTATCTTAAAAGTACCTAAATACAAATCTTCAATTTTCAACTCCCAATAGTGGTCACAGAAACCGTCGCTTTAAATAGTGTGTCTAGTCTGGGCACGTACGCGCTGGTCACAGACAGTGCGGGTAGGCTAGTCGACATGGAGATCACGGAGAGCGAGAATAATGTCACCGAGACAAGAGAGTGTAATAAATACCATTTAAAATAACACAAGCATATTGCTATTACGTTGTTATAACTAACTTCTTTCAAAACAGGGTTTCTCACAAACTCATAAACAGATACAGAGACCCACACACACCCAAGGACAGAGGGCTGACATAAACCTTTCATAAACACTGATTAAAATGGGAATATCTACGCACACACAAAATCTCCTGCTTAGCTGAACATTTGGTAACAAAGAACTTTTGCTGCAAGACTCAGAAGGATGACGCCCAAGCTCATCAGGACCAATCTGAGAAGACAACACCCTGTCCCGAACCAACCAGAGGACCAGAACTTCC
>NW_024060546.1:0-23439 GCF_016432855.1 Salvelinus namaycush | reverse complement strand
ATCTAGATGAATCACCATCCATCTAGATGAATTACCACCATCTAGATGAATCACCACCATCTAGATGAATTACCATCTAGATGAATTACCACCATCTAAATGAATCACCACCATCTAGATGAATTACCATCTAGATGAAAATTAACCACCATCTAGTATGAATTAACCACCATCTAGATGAAGTTACCCACCCATCTAGATGAATTACCACCATCTAGATGAATTACCACCATACTAAATGGATGACCCATCTAAATGAATCCACCATCTAGAGGAATCACCACCATCTAGATGAATTAACCCACCATCTAGATGAATTACCACCATCTAGATGAAATCACCACCATCTAGATGAATTACGCACCATCTAGATGAATTACCACCATGCTAGATGAATTAACCACCATCTTAGATGAATTACCGACCAATCTTAGATGAATTACCACCCATCTAGATGAATTACCACCATCTAGATGAATTACCACCATCTAGATGAATTACCACCATCTAGATGAATTACCACCATCTAGATGAATTACCACCATCTAAATGAATCACCACCATCTAGATGAATTACCACCATCTAAATGAATCACCACCATCTAAATGAATTACCACCATCTAAATGAATTACCACCATCTAAATGAATTACCACCATCTAGATGAATTACCACCATCTAGATGAATTACCACCATCTAAATGAATTACCACCATCTAAATGAATTACCACCATCTAGATGAATCACCACCATCTAGATGAATTACCACCATCTAGATGTGAATTCTGTCATTCTGAGCACCGGGGGGTGCTCAGAGCGAAGGCAAGCCAACCTGTCCTGTCACACTAACCTGTGGATAAGTCAGAGCGAAGGCAAGCCATCCTGTCCTGTCACACTAACCTGTGGATAAGTCAGAGCGAAGGCAAGCCATCCTGTCCTGTTGCACTAACCTGTGGATAAGTCAGAGCGAAGGCAAGCCATCCTGTCCTGTTGCACTAACCTGTGGATAAGTCAGAGCGAAGGCAAGCCATCCTGTCCTGTCACACTAACCTGTGGATAAGTCAGAGCGAAGGCAAGCCATCCTGTCCTGTTGCACTAACCTGTGGATAAGTCAGAGCGAAGGCAAGCCATCCTGTCCTGTTGCACTAACCTGTGGATAAGTCAGAGCGAAGGCAAGCCATCCTGTCCTGTCGCACTAACCTGTGGATAAGTCAGAGCGAAGGCAAGCCATCCTGTCCTGTTGCACTAACCTGTGGATAAGTCAGAGCGAAGGCAAGCCATCCTGTCCTGTTGCACTAACCTGTGGATAAGTCAGAGCGAAGGCAAGCCATCCTGTCCTGTCACACTAACCTGTGGATAAGTCAGAGCGAAGGCAAGCCAACCTGTCCTGTCACACTAACCTGTGGATAAGTCAGAGCGAAGGCAAGCCATCCTGTCCTGTCACACTAACCTGTGGATAAGTCAGAGCGAAGGCAAGCCATCCTGTCCTGTCACACTAACCTGTGGATAAGTCAGAGCGAAGGCAAGCCAACCTGTCCTGTTGCACTAACCTGTGGATAAGTCAGAGCGAAGGCAAGCCATCCTGTCCTGTTGCACTAACCTGTGGATAAGTCAGAGCGAAGGCAAGCCAACCTGTCCTGTCACACTAACCTGTGGATAAGTCAGAGCGAAGGCAAGCCATCCTGTCCTGTCACACTAACCTGTGGATAAGTCAGAGCGAAGGCAAGCCACCCTGTCCTGTAACACTAACCTGTGGATAAGTCAGAGCGAAGGCAAGCCATCCTGTCCTGTTGCACTAACCTGTGGATAAGTCAGAGCGAAGGCAAGCCATCCTGTCCTGTTGCACTAACCTGTGGATAAGTCAGAGCGAAGGCAAGCCATCCTGTCCTGTCACACTAACCTGTGGATAAGTCAGAGCGAAGGCAAGCCATCCTGTCCTGTTGCACTAACCTGTGGATAAGTCAGAGCGAAGGCAAGCCATCCTGTCCTGTTGCACTAACCTGTGGATAAGTCAGAGCGAAGGCAAGCCATCCTGTCCTGTCGCACTAACCTGTGGATAAGTCAGAGCGAAGGCAAGCCATCCTGTCCTGTTGCACTAACCTGTGGATAAGTCAGAGCGAAGGCAAGCCATCCTGTCCTGTCACACTAACCTGTGGATAAGTCAGAGCGAAGGCAAGCCATCCTGTCCTGTCACACTAACCTGTGGATAAGTCAGAGCGAAGGCAAGCCATCCTGTCCTGTTGCACTAACCTGTGGATAAGTCAGAGCGAAGGCAAACCAACCTGTCCTGTTGCACTAACCTGTGGATAAGTCAGAGCGAAGGCAAGCCATCCTCCCAGCAGTAGAGACAGTATCATCACGGTAACAGGGTCCTGGTATATATAGTCGGGCAGGACAGAGGACAACCCTGATCTTGATCCTGCTTGGGTCCTTCTGCTTCCGCCAGGACCCGAACCACGACCCCCTCCACCACCATGACCTACTGACTGGAACTAAAGAGGAGGAGAGGGGGGTTCAGGTTAGAGGTCAGGGGTCGTAACTCACAGGATGGTCAGTATGTGAGTGGGGGTTCAGGTTAGAGGTCAGCGGGTTGTAACTCACAGGATGGTCTGTATGTGAGTGGGGGTTCAGGTTAGAGGTCAGGGGTCGTAACTCACAGGATGGTCAGTATGTGAGTGGGGGTTCAGGTTAGAGGTCAGGGGGTTGTAACTCACAGGATGGTCTGTATGTGAGTGGGGGTTCAGGTTAGAGGTCAGCGGGTTGTAACTCACAGGATGGTCTGTATGTGAGTGGGGGTTCAGGTTAGAGGTCAGGGGGTTGTAACTCACAGGATGGTCAGTATGTGAGTGGGGGTTCAGGTTAGAGGTCAGAGGTCAGGGGTCAGGGGTAAGGGGGTTGTAACTCACAGGATGGTCAGTATGTGAGTGGGGGTTCAGGTTAGAGGTCAGGGGGTTGTAACTCACAGGATGGTCAGTATGTGAGTGGGGGTTCAGGTTAGAGGTCAGGGGGTTGTAACTCACAGGATGGTCAGTATGTGAGTGGGGGTTCAGGTTAGAGGTCAGGGGGTTGTAACTCACAGGATGGTCTGTATGTGAGTGGGGGTTCAGGTTAGAGGTCAGGGGGTTGTAACTCACAGGATGGTCTGTATGTGAGTGGGGGTTCAGGTTAGAGGTCAGGGGGTCGTAACTCACAGGATGGTCAGTATGTGAGTGGGGGTTCAGGTTAGAGGTCAGAGGTCAGGGGTAAGGGGTAAGGGGGTTGTAACTCACAGGATGGTCAGTATGTGAGTGGGGGTTCAGGTTAGAGGTCAGCGATTAGAGGTCAGGGGTAAGGGGGTTGTAACTCACAGGATGGTCAGTATGTGAGTGGGGGTTCAGGTTAGAGGTCAGGGGGTTGTAACTCACAGGATGGTCAGTATGTGAGTGGGGGTTCAGGTTAGAGGTCAGGGGGTTGTAACTCACAGGATGGTCAGTATGTGAGTGGGGGTTCAGGTTAGAGGTCAGGGGGTTGTAGCTCACAGGATGGTCAGTATGTGAGTGGGGGTTCAGGTTAGAGGTCAGGGGGTTGTAACTCACAGGATGGTCAGTATGTGAGTGGGGGTTCAGGTTAGAGGTCAGGGGGTTGTAACTCACAGGATGGTCAGTATGTGAGTGGGGGTTCAGGTTAGAGGTCAGGGGGTTGTAACTCACAGGATGGTCAGTATGTGAGTGGGGGTTCAGGTTAGAGGTCAGGGGGTTGTAGCTCACAGGATGGTCAGTATGTGAGTGGGGGTTCAGGTTAGAGGTCAGGGGGTTGTAACTCACAGGATGGTCAGTATGTGAGTGGGGGTTCAGGTTAGAGGTCAGAGGTCAGGGGGTTGTAACTCAAAGGATGGTCAGTATGTGAGTGGGGGTTCAGGTTAGAGGTCAGGGGGTTGTAACTCACAGGATGGTCAGTATGTGAGTGGGGGTTCAGGTTAGAGGTCAGGGGGTTGTAACTCACAGGATGGTCTGTATGTGAGTGGGGGTTCAGGTTAGAGGTCAGGGGGTTGTAACTCACAGGATGGTCAGTATGTGAGTGGGGGTTCAGGTTAGAGGTCAGGGGGTTGTAACTCACAGGATGGTCAGTATGTGAGTGGGGGTTCAGGTTAGAGGTCAGGGGGTTGTAACTCACAGGATGGTCTGTATGTGAGTGGGGGTTCAGGTTAGAGGTCAGGGGGTTGTAGCTCACAGGATGGTCTGTATGTGAGTGGGGGTTCAGGTTAGAGGTCAGGGGGTTGTAGCTCACAGGATGGTCAGTATGTGAGTGGGGGTTCAGGTTAGAGGTCAGGGGGTTGTAACTCACAGGATGGTCTGTATGTGAGTGGGGGTTCAGGTTAGAGGTCAGGGGGTTGTAACTCACAGGATGGTCTGTATGTGAGTGGGGGTTCAGGTTAGAGGTCAGGGGGTTGTAGCTCACAGGATGGTCTGTATGTGAGTGGGGGTTCAGGTTAGAGGTCAGGGGGTTGTAACTCACAGGATGGTCTGTATGTGAGTGGGGGTTCAGGTTAGAGGTCAGGGGGTTGTAACTCACAGGATGGTCAGTATGTGAGTGGGGGTTCAGGTTAGAGGTCAGCGATTAGAGGTCAGGGGTAAGGGGGTTGTAACTCACAGGATGGTCTGTATGTGAGTGGGGGTTCAGGTTAGAGGTCAGGGGGTTGTAACTCACAGGATGGTCTGTATGTGAGTGGGGGTTCAGGTTAGAGGTCAGCGATTAGAGGTAAGGGGTAAGGGGGTTGTAACTCACTGGATGGTCAGTATGTGAGTGGGGGTTCAGGTTAGAGGTCAGCGATCAGAGGTCAGGGGTAAGGGGGTTGTAACTCACAGGATGGTCAGTATGTGAGTGGGGGTTCAGGTTAGAGGTCAGGGGGATGTAACTCACAGGATGGTCTGTATGTGAGTGGGGGTTCAGGTTAGAGGTCAGGGGGTTGTAACTCACAGGATGGTCAGTATGTGAGGGGGGTTCAGGTTAGAGGTCAGGGGGTTGTAGCTCACAGGATGGTCTGTATGTGAGTGGGGGTTCAGGTTAGAGGTCAGGGGGTTGTAGCTCACAGGATGGTCAGTATGTGAGTGGGGGTTCAGGTTAGAGGTCAGAGGTCAGGGGGTTGTAACTCACAGGATGGTCAGTATGTGAGTGGGGGTTCAGGTTAGAGGTCAGCGATTAGAGGTCAGGGGTAAGGGGGTTGTAACTCACAGGATGGTCAGTATGTGAGTGGGGGTTCAGGTTAGAGGTCAGCGATTAGAGGTCAGGGGTCAGGGGGTTGTTACTCACAGGATGGTCAGTATGTGAGTGGGGGTTCAGGTTAGAAGTCAGCGATTAGAGGTCAGGGGGTTGTAACTCACAGGATAGTCTGTATGTGAGTGGGGGTTCAGGTTAGAGGTCAGGGGGTTGTAACTCACAGGATGGTCAGTATGTGAGTGGGGGTTCAGGTTAGAGGTCAGGGGGTTGTAACTCACAGGATGGTCAGTATGTGAGTGGGGGTTCAGGTTAGAGGTCAGGGGGTTGTAACTCACAGGATGGTCAGTATGTGAGTGGGGGTTCAGGTTAGAGGTCAGGGGGTTGTAACTCACAGGATGGTCTGTATGTGAGTGGGGGTTCAGGTTAGAGGTCAGGGGGTTGTAACTCACAGGATGGTCAGTATGTGAGTGGGGGTTCAGGTTAGAGGTCAGGGGTCAGGGGGTTGTAACTCACAGGATGGTCAGTATGTGAGTGGGGGTTCAGGTTAGAGGTCAGGGGGTTGTAACTCACAGGATGGTCTGTATGTGAGTGGGGGTTCAGGTTAGAGGTCAGGGGGTCGTAACTCACAGGATGGTCAGTATGTGAGTGGGGGTTCAGGTTAGAGGTCAGGGGGTTGTAACTCACAGGATGGTCAGTATGTGAGTGGGGGTTCAGGTTAGAGGTCAGAGGTCAGGGGTAAGGGGGTTGTAACTCACAGGATGGTCAGTATGTGAGTGGGGGTTCAGGTTAGAGGTCAGGGGTCGTAACTCACAGGATGGTCAGTATGTGAGTGGGGGTTCAGGTTAGAGGTCAGGGGGTTGTAACTCACAGGATGGTCAGTATGTGAGTGGGGGTTCAGGTTAGAGGTCAGGGGTCGTAACTCACAGGATGGTCAGTATGTGAGTGGGGGTTCAGGTTAGAGGTCAGGGGGTTGTAACTCACAGGATGGTCAGTATGTGAGTGGGGGTTCAGGTTAGAGGTCAGGGGGTTGTAACTCACAGGATGGTCTGTATGTGAGTGGGGGTTCAGGTTAGAGGTCAGGGGGTTGTAACTTACAGGACGGTCAGTATGTGAGTGGGGGTTCAGGTTAGAGGTCAACGATTAGAGGTCAGGGGTAAGGGGGTTGTAACTCACAGGATGGTCATTATGTGATTGGGGGTTCAGGTTAGAGGTCAGGGGGTTGTAACTTTCAGGATGATCAGTATGTGCGTGGGGGTTCAGGTTAGAGGTCAGGGGGTTGTAACTCACAGGATGGTCAGTATGTGAGTGGGGATTCAGGTTAGAGGTCAGCGATTAGAGGTCAGGGGTCAGGGGGTTGTAACTCACAGGATGGTCAGTATGTGAGTGGGGGTTCAGGTTAGAGGTCAGGGGGTTGTAACTCACAGGATGGTCTGTATGTGAGTGGGGGTTCAGGTTAGAGGTCAGGGGGTTGTAACTCACAGGATGGTCAGTATGTGAGTGGGGGTTCAGGTTAGAGGTCAGCGATTAGAGGTCAGGGGTCAGGGGGTTGTAACTCACAGGATGGTCAGTATGTGAGTGGGGGTTCAGGTTAGAGGTCAGGGGGTTGTAACTCACAGGATGGTCTGTATGTGAGTGGGGGTTCAGGTTAGAGGTCAGGGGGTTGTAACTCACAGGATGGTCAGTATGTGAGTGGGGGTTCAGGTTAGAGGTCAGGGGGTTGTAACTCACAGGATGGTCAGTATGTGAGTGGGGGTTCAGGTTAGAGGTCAGCGATTAGAGGTCAGGGGTAAGGGGGTTGTAACTCACAGGATGGTCAGTATGTGAGTGGGGGTTCAGGTTAGAGGTCAGCGATTAGAGGTCAGGGGTCAGGGGGTTGTAACTCACAGGATGGCCAGTATGTGAGTGGGGGTTCAGGTTAGAGGTCAGGGGGTTGTAACTCACAGGATGGTCAGTATGTGAGTGGGGGTTCAGGTTAGATGTCAGAGGTCAGGGGGTTGTAACTCACAGGATGATCAGTATGTGAGTGGGGGTTCAGGTTAGAGGTCAGGGGGTTGTAACTCACAGGATGGTCAGTATGTGAGTGGGGGTTCAGGTTAGAGGTCAGAGGTCAGGGGTAAGGGGTAAGGGGGTTGTAACTCACAGGATGGTCAGTATGTGAGTGGGGGTTCAGGTTAGAGGTCAGGGGGTTGTAACTCACAGGATGGTCAGTATGTGAGTGGGGGTTCAGGTTAGAGGTCAGGGGTCAGGGGGTTGTAACTCACAGGATGGTCAGTATGTGAGTGGGGGTTCAGGTTAGAGGTCAGGGGGTTGTAACTCACAGGATGGTCAGTATGTGAGTGGGGGTTCAGGTTAGAGGTCAGGGGTAAGGGGGTTGTAGCTCACAGGATGGTCTGTATGTGAGTGGGGGTTCAGGTTAGAGGTCAGGGGGTTGTAGCTCACAGGATGGTCAGTATGTGAGTGGGGGTTCAGGTTAGAGGTCAGGGGGTTGTAACTCACAGGATGGTCAGTATGTGAGTGGGGGTTCAGGTTAGAGGTCAGGGGGTTGTAACTCACAGGATGGTCTGTATGTGAGTGGGGGTTCAGGTTAGAGGTCAGGGGTCAGGGGGTTGTAACTCACAGGATGGTCAGTATGTGAGTGGGGGTTCAGGTTAGAGGTCAGGGGTCAGGGGGTTGTAACTCACAGGATGGTCTGTATGTGAGTGGGGGTTCAGGTTAGAGGTCAGGGGGTTGTAACTCACAGGATGGTCAGTATGTGAGTGGGGGTTCAGGTTAGAGGTCAGGGGGTTGTAGCTCACAGGATGATCAGTATGTGAGTGGGGGTTCAGGTTAGAGGTCAGGGGGTTGTAACTCACAGGATGGTCAGTATGTGAGTGGGGGTTCAGGTTAGAGGTCAGGGGGTTGTAACTCACAGGATGGTCAGTATGTGAGTGGGGGTTCAGGTTAGAGGTCAGCGATTAGAGGTCAGGGGTAAGGGGGTTGTAACTCACAGGATGGTCTGTATGTGAGTGGGGGTTCAGGTTAGAGGTCAGGTGTTGTAACTCACAGGATGGTCAGTATGTGAGTGGGGGTTCAGGTTAGAGGTCAGAGGGTTGTAACTCACAGGATGGTCTGTATGTGAGTGGGGGTTCAGGTTAGAGGTCAGGGGGTTGTAACTCACAGGATGGTCTGTATGTGAGTGGGGGTTCAGGTTAGAGGTCAGGGGGTTGTAACTCACAGGATGGTCAGTATGTGAGTGGGGGTTCAGGTTAGAGGTCAGGGGGTTGTAACTCACAGGATGGTCTGTATGTGAGTGGGGGTTCAGGTTAGAGGTCAGGGGGTTGTAACTCACAGGATGGTCTGTATGTGAGTGGGGGTTCAGGTTAGAGGTCAGGGGGTTGTAACTCACAGGATGGTCAGTATGTGAGTGGGGGTTCAGGTTAGAGGTCAGGGGGTTGTAACTCACAGGATGGTCTGTATGTGAGTGGGGGTTCAGGTTAGAGGTCAGGGGGTTGTAACTCACAGGATGGCCAGTATGTGAGTGGGGGTTCAGGTTAGAGGTCAGGGGTCGTAACTCACAGGATGGTCAGTATGTGAGTGGGGGTTCAGGTTAGAGGTCAGGGGGTTGTAACTCACAGGATGGTCAGTATGTGAGTGGGGGTTCAGGTTAGAGGTCAGGGGGTTGTAACTCACAGGATGGTCAGTATGTGAGTGGGGGTTCAGGTTAGAGGTCAGGGGGTTGTAACTCACAGGATGATCAGTATGTGAGTGGGGGTTCAGGTTAGAGGTCAGGGGGTTGTAACTCACAGGATGGCCAGTATGTGAGTGGGGGTTCAGGTTAGAGGTCAGGGGGTTGTAACTCACAGGATGGCCAGTATGTGAGTGGGGGTTCAGGTTAGAGGTCAGGGGGTTGTAACTCACAGGATGGTCAGTATGTGAGTGGGGGTTCAGGTTAGAGGTCAGGGGGTTGTAACTCACAGGATGGTCAGTATGTGAGTGGGGGTTCAGGTTAGAGGTCAGGGGGTTGTAACTCACAGGATGGTCAGTATGTGAGTGGGGGTTCAGGTTAGAGGTCAGGGGGTTGTAACTCACAGGATGGTCAGTATGTGAGTGGGGGTTCAGGTCAGGGGTCAGGGGGTTGTAGCTCACAGGATGGTCAGTATGTGAGTGGGGGTTCAGGTTAGAGGTCAGGGGTCAGGGGGTTGTAACTCACAGGATGGTCAGTATGTGAGTGGGGGTTCAGGTTAGAGGTCAGGGGTTGTAACTCACAGGATGGTCAGTATGTGAGTGGGGGTTCAGGTTAGAGGTCAGGGGTCAGGGGGTTGTAACTCACAGGATGGTCAGTATGTGAGTGGGGGTTCAGGTTAGAGGTCAGCGATTAGAGGTCAGGGGTCAGGGGGTTGTAACTCACAGGATGGTCAGTATGTGAGTGGGGGTTCAGGTTAGAGGTCAGGGGGTTGTAACTCACAGGATGGTCTGTATGTGAGTGGGGGTTCAGGTTAGAGGTCAGCGATTAGAGGTCAGGGGTCAGGGGGTTGTAACTCACAGGATGGTCAGTATGTGAGTGGGGGTTCAGGTTAGAGGTCAGGGGGTTGTAACTCACAGGATGGTCAGTATGTGAGTGGGGGTTCAGGTTAGAGGTCAGGGGGTTGTAACTCACAGGATGGTCAGTATGTGAGTGGGGGTTCAGGTTAGAGGTCAGGGGTCAGGGGGTTGTAACTCACAGGATGGTCAGTATGTGAGTGGGGGTTCAGGTTAGAGGTCAGGGGGTTGTAACTCACAGGATGGTCTGTATGTGAGTGGGGGTTCAGGTTAGAGGTCAGGGGGTTGTAACTCACAGGATGGTCAGTATGTGAGTGGGGGTTCAGGTTAGAGGTCAGGGGGTTGTAACTCACAGGATGGTCTGTATGTGAGTGGGGGTTCAGGTTAGAGGTCAGGGGTCGTAACTCACAGGATGGTCTGTATGTGAGTGGGGGTTCAGGTTAGAGGTCAGGGGGTTGTAACTCACAGGATGGTCAGTATGTGAGTGGGGGTTCAGGTTAGAGGTCAGAGGTTAGAGGTCAGGGGGTTGTAACTCACAGGATGGTCAGTATGTGAGTGGGGGTTCAGGTTAGAGGTCAGGGGGTTGTAACTCACAGGATGGCCAGTATGTGAGTGGGGGTTCAGGTTAGAGGTCAGGGGGTTGTAACTCACAGGATGGTCAGTATGTGAGTGGGGGTTCAGGTTAGAGGTCAGAGGGTTGTAACTCACAGGATGGTCAGTATGTGAGTGGGGGTTCAGGTTAGAGGTCAGGGGGTTGTAACTCACTGGATGGTCAGTATGTGAGTGGGGGTTCAGGTTAGAGGTCAGGGGGTTGTAACTCACAGGATGGTCAGTATGTGAGTGGGGGTTCAGGTTAGAGGTCAGCGATTAGAGGTCAGGGGTAAGGGGGTTGTAACTCACAGGATGGTCAGTATGTGAGTGGGGGTTCAGGTTAGAGGTCAGGGGGTTATAACTCACAGGATGGTCAGTATGTGAGTGGGGGTTCAGGTTAGAGGTCAGAGGTCAGGGGTAAGGGGTAAGGGGGTTGTAACTCACAGGATGGTCAGTATGTGAGTGGGGGTTCAGGTTAGAGGTCAGAGGTCAGGGGTAAGGGGGTTGTAACTCACAGGATGGTCTGTATGTGAGTGGGGGTTCAGGTTACAGGTCAGGGGTCAGGTGTTGTAACTTACAGGATTGTCTGTATAGCGGTTGTTCTGAGACCGGGTCGGGATAACGTTATCACCGGAACGCTGCAGGTTTACCGGGAAGTCTCTCAACATGGTGGTGTGGGCTACCGGGGGTAACTCATGGTGTCCTGATAAGAAAGAGAGAGCGAGAGACAGAGAGAGACAGAGAGCGAGAGAGACAGGGAGAGAGACAGAGACAGAGACAGGGAGACATTAACGATGACATCAATATGAGGACTTTTGAATTGTGTGTCTGGTGTCTCTGTGTGGTTAGTGTGTCCGGTGTCTCTGTGTGGTTAGTGTGTCTGGTGTCTCTGTGTGGTTAGTGTGTTGGTGGAGCCTGGTGAGTAGTTACCTATGAGGAGCCACTGGTTGTTCAGTGTGTTGGTGGAGCCTGGCGGGTAGTTACCTATGAGGAGCCACTGGTTGTTCAGTGTGTTGGTGGAGCCTGGCGGGTAGTTACCTATGAGGAGCCACTGGTTGTTCAGTGTGTTGGTGGAGCCTGGTGGGTAGTTACCTATGAGGAGCCACTGGTTGTTCAGTGTGTTGGTGGAGCCTGGCGGGTAGTTACCTATGAGGAGCCACTGGTTGTTCAGTGTGTTGGTGGAGCCTGGCGGGTAGTTACCTATGAGGAGCCACTGGTTGTTCAGTGTGTTGGTGGAGCCTGGTGGGTAGTTACCTATGAGGAGCCACTGGTTGTTCAGTGTGTTGGTGGAGCCTGGTGGGTAGTTACCTATGAGGAGCCACTGGTTGTTCAGTGTGTTGGTGGAGCCTGGTGGGTAGTTACCTATGAGGAGCCACTGGTTGTTCAGTGTGTTGGTGGAGCCTGGCGGGTAGTTACCTATGAGGAGCCACTGGTTGTTCAGTGTGTTGGTGGAGCCTGGCGGGTAGTTACCTATGAGGAGCCACTGGTTGTTCAGTGTGTTGGTGGAGCCTGGCGGGTAGTTACCTATGAGGAGCCACTGGTTGTTCAGTGTGTTGGTGGAGCCTGGCGGGTAGTTACCTATGAGGAGCCACTGGTTGTTCAGTGTGTTGGTGGAGCCTGGCGGGTAGTTACCTATGAGGAGCCACTGGTTGTTCAGTGTGTTGGTGGAGCCTGGTGGGTAGTTACCTATGAGGAGCCACTGGTTGTTCAGTGTGTTGGTGGAGCCTGGCGGGTAGTTACCTATGAGGAGCCACTGGTTGTTCAGTGTGTTGGTGGAGCCTGGCGGGTAGTTACCTATGAGGAGCCACTGGTTGTTCAGTGTGTTGGTGGAGCCTGGTGGGTAGTTACCTATGAGGAGCCACTGGTTGTTCAGTGTGTTGGTGGAGCCTGGTGGGTAGTTACCTATGAGGAGCCACTGGTTGTTCAGTGTGTTGGTGGAGCCTGGTGGGTAGTTACCTATGAGGAGCCACTGGTTGTTCAGTGTGTTGGTGGAGCCTGGTGGGTAGTTACCTATGAGGAGCCACTGGTTGTTCAGTGTGTTGGTGGAGCCTGGCGGGTAGTTACCTATGAGGAGCCACTGGTTGTTCAGTGTGTTGGTGGAGCCTGGCGGGTAGTTACCTATGAGGAGCCACTGGTTGTTCAGTGTGTTGGTGGAGCCTGGCGGGTAGTTACCTATGAGGAGCCACTGGTTGTTCAGTGTGTTGGTGGAGCCTGGCGGGTAGTTACCTATGAGGAGCCACTGGTTGTTCAGTGTGTTGGTGGAGCCTGGTAGGTAGTTACTTATGAGGAGCCACTGGTTGTTCAGTGTGTTGGTGGAGCCTGGCGGGTAGTTACCTATGAGGAGCCACTGGTTGTTCAGTGTGTTGGTGGAGCCTGGCGGGTAGTTACCTATGAGGAGCCACTGGTTGTTCAGTGTGTTGGTGGAGCCTGGCGGGTAGTTACCTATGAGGAGCCACTGGTTGTTCAGTGTGTTGGTGGAGCCTGGCGGGTACCGTACGTCGGTAGACGGAATGATCTCACACTCTCCCTCCTCTCTAACCGTCACCTCCTCGGTCTCTGGTCCCTCGATACGCGCCAGCGTCAGGCCCCGCGGCTGCCGTGGCAACACATCAATCAATACATCAAAGAATCAGCCAATCAAAATCAGAGAGAAAAGTTCTAACAAGGTGTATGTAATGACATCACAGTACTGAGACTAAAACACTCATGATTGGCTGTGTAGACATGTAGACATGCTGATTGGCTGCTGTGTGTTGTGTAGACATGCTGATTGGCCGCTGTGTGTTGTGTAGACATGCTGATTGGCCGCTGTGTGTTGTGTGTAGACATGCTGATTGGCTGCTGTGTGTTGTGTAGACATGCTGATTGGCCGCTGTGTGTTGTGTAGACGTGCTGATTGGCTGCTGTGTGTTGTGTAGACGTGCTGATTGGCTGCTGTGTGTTGTGTAGACGTGCTGATTGGCTGCTGTGTGTTGTGTGTAGACATGCTGATTGGCTGCTGTGTGTTGTGTAGACGTGCTGATTGGCTGCTGTGTGTTGTGTAGATGTGCTGATTGGCTGCTGTGTGTTGTGTTGACATGCTGATTGGCTGCTGTGTGTAGACACTGAGTGTACCAAAACATTAGGAACACCTTTCCTAACAACCTCTAATTCGTAAGGGCATCATGGCCGCTACAAGAAAGCGCTCCACAGGGACGTTGGTCCCATGTTGACTCCAATGCTTCCCACAGTTGTGTCAAGTTGGCTGCATGTCCTTTTGGCTGGTGGACCGTTCTTGATACAAACAGGAAACTGTTGAGCGTGAAAAACCCCAGCAGTGCTGCAGTGAACACTATAAACTGCTGCGCATGGCACCTATTTACCCATACACCCTGTTCAAAAGGGACTTAAATCTTTTGTCTTCGCACCCTCTGAATGGCACACATACACAATCCTGCCTCCTCCCCCCTTTCATCTACACTGATCGAAGTGGATTTAACAAGTGACATCGATAAGGGAATCATATCTTTCACCTGGTTAGTCTGTCATTTAAAAAAAAGAGCAGGTGTTCTTAATGTTTTGTCCACTCAGTGAAAAAAAAATTCTTTTTTTTTCTGTTGATTGACAGCTGTACTGACCACTAGAGAGACTCCGTCGTGAACCAGGGAGGTGGAGGCGTAAAGATGAGAGTCCAGTTTCCCTACATACAGAGTGGGCCTAAAACACACACAAGACAAATGACATAAAGAAGGACAGTGAAAAAGGGTTTGAAACAGTTCCCCTACATACAGAGTGGGCCTAAAACACACACAGGACAAATGACATAAAGAAGGACGGTGCAAAAGGGTTTGAAACAGTTCCCCTACATACAGAGTGGGCCTAAAACACACACAGGACAAATGACATAAAGAAGGACGGTGCAAAAGGGTTTGAAACAGTTCCCCTACATACAGAGTGGGCCTAAAACACACACAGGACAAATGACATAAAGAAGGACAGTGAAAAAGGGTTTGAAACAGTTCCCCTACATACAGAGTGGGCCTAAAACACACACAAGACAAATGACATAAAGAAGGACAGTGAAAAAGGGTTTGAAACAGTTCCCCTACATACAGAGTGGGCCTAAAACACACACAAGACAAATGACATAAAGAAGGACAGTGAAAAAGGGTTTGAAACAGTTCCCCTACATACAGAGTGGGCCTAAAACACACACAGGACAAATGACATAAAGAAGGACGGTGCAAAAGGGTTTGAAACAGTTCCCCTACATACAGAGTGGGCCTAAAACACACACAGGACAAATGACATAAAGAAGGACAGTGAAAAAGGGTTTGAAACAGTTCCCCTACATACAGAGTGGGCCTAAAACACACACAGGACAAATGACATAAAGAAGGACAGTGAAAAAGGGTTTGAAACAGTTCCCCTACATACAGAGTGGGCCTAAAACACACACAGGACAAATGACATAAAGAAGGACAGTGAAAAAGGGTTTGAAACAGTTCCCCTACATACAGAGTGGGCCTAAAACACACACAGGACAAATGACATAAAGAAGGACAGTGAAAAAGGGTTTGAAACAGTTCCCCTACATACAGAGTGGGCCTAAAACACACACAGGACAAATGACATAAAGAAGGACAGTGAAAAAGGGTTTGAAACAGTTCCCCTACATACAGAGTGGGCCTAAAACACACACAGGACAAATGACATAAAGAAGGACAGTGAAAAAGGGTTTGAAACAGTTCCCCTACATACAGAGTGGGCCTAAAACACACACAGGACAAATGACATAAAGAAGGACAGTGAAAAAGGGTTTGAAACACAGTTCCCCTACATACAGAGTGGGCCTAAAACACACACAGGACAAATGACATAAAGAAGGACGGTGAAAAAGGGTTTGAAACAGTTCCCCTACATACAGAGTGGGCCTAAAACACACACAGGACAAATGACATAAAGATAAAAAAAATAAAAATAAAAAAAATGGTAAATTAAATATTAATTTATTCATAAAAATTACTGTTAAAAACTGTTAAAATCCCCATGGATTGATGAAGAATTGAAAAAAAAGTGTATGGTTGTAGAGGGATGAGGCAAAAAGGAATGGCAAATTAGTCTACACTATGAAACAAAGATGAATCACTATGAAACTACACTATGAAACAGAGATAAATTATATAAAGAATGAAAGTAAAAAAGCTTTGGAGCACCTACAATGGCATTCTGGGGGAAAAAGGCTAACAGAAAGGGTGTTCTTTAATGGAAGCCTCCACAACATAATCCAGGTAGAATCAGGAGTTCCCCAGGGCAGCTGTTTAGGCCCCTTGCAGGTAGAATCAGGAGTTCCCCAGGGCAGCTGTTTAGGCCCCTTGCAGGTAGAATCAGGAGTTCCCCAGGGCAGCTGTTTAGGCCCCTTGCAGGTAGAATCAGGAGTTCCCAGGGCAGCTGTTTAGGCCCCTTGCAGATAGAATCAGGAGTTCCCAGGGCAGCTGTTTAGGCCCCTTGCAGGTAGAATCAGGCATTCCCCAGGGCAGCTGTTTAGGCCGCTTGCAGGTAGAATCAGGCATTCCCCAGGGCAGCTGTTTAGGCCCCTTACAGGTAGAATCAGGCATTCCCCAGGGCAGCTGTTTAGGCCCCTTGCAGGTAGAATCAGGCATTCCCCAGGGCAGCTGTTTAGGCCCCTTGCAGGTAGAATCAGGCATTCCCCAGGGCAGCTGTTTAGGCCCCTTGCAGGTAGAATCAGGCATTCCCCAGGGCAGCTGTTTAGGCCCCTTACTTTTTTCAATCTTTACTAACGACATGCCACTAGCTTTGAGTAAAGCCAGAGTGTCTATGTATGCGGATGACTCAACATTATACACGTCAGCTATTACATCGACTGAAATGAACGCAACACTTAACAAAGAGATGTAGTTAGTTTCAGAGTGGAATAAGTTAGTCCTAAATAATTCAAAAAACTAAAAGCATTGTATTTGGGACAAATCATTCACGAAACCCTAAAGCTCAACTAAATCTTGTAATAAATAATGTGGAAATTGAGCAAACTGAGGTGACTAAACTACTCCTACATCCAGCTGTGTGTGTGTGTGTATCTCTTACACCAGCTGTGTGTGCGTGCTGGCCTGCTCCGTGACAAACTGGTAGCTCCACTTCATGGTGTGTGTGTCGTGGGACGAGAAGGTGAGGTAGCGCAGCGTCTCCATGGCAACCGACAGGTGAGGGGCGTGTCTCAGAGAGTCCTGGCTGTACAGGTACACACCCACCACAGGTGACCCATAGTTTTGCATCCACAGGACGTCACCTGGGATAGAGGAGAGGAGGGGACAGGAGATAAGAGAGGAGGGTTAGAGAAAGAGAGAAAGGAGGAGAGGGGAGAAGAGGAGAGGAGGGTTAGAGAGAGGAGAGGAGGGTTAGAGAGAGGAGAAGAGGGTAAGAGAGAGAGAGAGATAAGGAGAAGAGAGAGGGAGAGATGAGAAGAGGAGAGGAGGAGAGGAGGGTTAGAGACAGAGAGAGATAAGGAGAAGAGAGAGGGAGAGAGGAAAAGAGGAGATAAGAGGGGAGAGGAGGGTAAGAGAGAGAGAGAGATAAGGAGAAGAGAGAGGGAGAGAGAAGAGGAGATAAGAGGGGAGAGGAGGGTAAGAGAGAGAGAGATAAGGAGAAGAGAGAGGGAGAGAGGAGAAGAGGAGAGGAGGAGAGTTAGAGACAGAGAGATAAGGAGAAGAGAGAGGGAGAGAGAAGGAGAGGAGGAGATAAGAGGGGATAGGAGGGTTAGAGGCAGAGAGAGATAAGGAGAAGAGAGAGGGAGAGAGGAAAAGAGGAGGAGAGGAGGGTTAGAGACAGAGAGAGATAAGGAGAAGAGAGAGGGAGAGAGGAGAAGAGGAGAGGAGGAGAGGAGGGTAAGAGAGAGAGAGATAAGGAGAAGAGAGAGGGAGAGAGAAGAAGAGGAGAGGAGGAGAGGAGGGTAAGAGACAGAGAGAGATAAGGAGAAGAGAGAGGGAGAGAGAAGGAGAGGAGGAGATAAGAGGGGAGAGGAGGGTTAGAGACAGAGAGAGATAAGGAGAAGAGAGAGGGAGAGAGGAGGAGAGGAGATAAGAGGGGAGAGGAAAGGAGGGGATATAATTAATGATAAACTAATAACATATAAAACTAGTCTAGGTTTATTGTAGCAGGCCAGTCCGGTTTTGTCTGGTAGTGGAACACAGTAATTATCCGACTGTAAAACGTACCTGACTCTCTGTCCACGGTCACCACCAACCCATCGCCACTGGAGACGAGATGGGCCATCTCTGGAGAAACAACTGTATGGTCACACTGTGCAGGACTACATAAGTACATTATCATTGTGTACCTACTGTAGTATATTATATTATCATTGTGTACCTACTGTAGTATATTATATTATCATTGTGTACCTACTGTAGTATATTATAATATCATTGTGTACCTACTGTAGTATATTATATTATCATTGTGTACCTACTGTAGTATATTATATTATCATTGTGTACCTACTGTAGTATATTATCATTGTGTACCTACTGTAGTATATTATATTATCATTGTGTATCTACTGTAGTATATTATATTATCATTGTGTACCTACTGTAGTACATTATATTATCATTGTGTACCTACTGTAGTATATTATATTATCATTGTGTATCTACTGTAGTATATTATCATTGTGTACCTACTGTACTATATTATATTATCATTGTGTACCTACTGTAGTATATTATATTATCATTGTGTATCTACTGTAGTATATTATCATTGTGTACCTACTGTACTATATTATATTATCATTGTGTACCTACTGTAGTACATTATATTATCATTGTGTACCTACTGTAGTATATTATATTATCATTGTGTACCTACTGTACTATATTATATTATCATTGTGTATCTACTGTAGTATATTATATTATCATTGTGTACCTACTGTAGTATAGTATATTATCATTGTGTACCTACTGTAGTATATTATATTATCATTGTGTATCTACTGTAGTATATTATATTATCATTGTGTACCTACTGTAGTATATTATATTATCATTGTGTACCTACTGTAGTATATTATATTATCATTGTGTATCTACTGTAGTACATTATATTATCATTGTGTACCTACTGTAGTATATTATATTATCATTGTGTACCTACTGTACTATATTATATTATCATTGTGTACCTACTGTAGTATATTATCATTGTGTACCTACTGTAGTATATTATATTATCATTGTGTACCTACTGTAGTATATTATATTATCATTGTGTACCTACTGTAGTATATTATATTATCATTGTGTAACTACTGTACTATATTATATTATCATTGTGTACCTACTGTAGTATATTATATTATCATTGTGTACCTACTGTACTACATTATATTATCATTGTGTACCTACTGTAGTATATTATATTATCATTGTGTACCTACTGTACTATATTATATTATCATTGTGTACCTACTGTAGTATAGTATATTATCATTGTGTACCTACTGTAGTATATTATATTATCATTGTGTACCTACTGTAGTATATTATATTATCATTGTGTACCTACTGTAGTATATTATATTATCATTGTGTACCTACTGTACTACATTATATTATCATTGTGTACCTACTGTAGTATATTATATTATCATTGTGTACCTACTGTAGTATATTATATTATCATTGTGTACCTACTGTAGTATATTATATTATCATTGTGTACCTACTGTAGTATATTATATTATCATTGTGTACCTACTGTAGTACATTATATTATCATTGTGTACCTACTGTAGTATATTATATTATCATTGTGTACCTACTGTAGTACACTATATTATCATTGTGTACCTACTGTACTATATTATATTATCATTGTGTACCTACTGTAGTATATTATCATTGTGTACCTACTGTACTACATTATATTATCATTGTGTACCTACTGTAGTATATTATCATTGTGTACCTACTGTACTACATTATATTATCATTGTGTACCTACTGTAGTACATTATAGTATAATGGTATATAATTATAGTATACTACCTACTGTAGTACATTATATTACCATTGTGTATCTACTGTAGTACAGTATATTATCATTGTGTACCTACTGTACTATATTATATTATCATTGTGTACCTACTGTAGTATATTATATTATCATTGTGTACCTACTGTAGAATATTATATTATCATTGTGTACCTACTGTAGTATATTATATTATCATTGTGTACCTACTGTAGTATATTATATTATCATTGTGTACCTACTGTAGTATAGTATATTATCATTGTGTACCTACTGTAGTATATTATATTATCATTGTGTACCTACTGTACTATATTATATTATCATTGTGTACCTACTGTAGAATATTATATTATCATTGTGTACCTACTGTAGTATATTATATTATCATTGTGTACCTACTGTAGTATATTATATTATCATTGTGTACCTACTGTAGTATATTATATTATCATTGTGTACCTACTGTAGTATATTATATTATCATTGTGTACCTACTGTAGTATATTATATTATCATTGTGTACCTACTGTAGTATATTATCATTGTGTACCTACTGTAGTATATTATATTATCATTGTGTATCTACTGTAGTATATTATATTATCATTGTGTACCTACTGTAGTACATTATATTATCATTGTGTACCTACTGTAGTATATTATATTATCATTGTGTATCTACTGTAGTATATTATCATTGTGTACCTACTGTACTATATTATATTATCATTGTGTACCTACTGTAGTATATTATATTATCATTGTGTATCTACTGTAGTATATTATCATTGTGTACCTACTGTACTATATTATATTATCATTGTGTACCTACTGTAGTACATTATATTATCATTGTGTACCTACTGTAGTATATTATATTATCATTGTGTACCTACTGTACTATATTATATTATCATTGTGTATCTACTGTAGTATATTATATTATCATTGTGTACCTACTGTAGTATAGTATATTATCATTGTGTACCTACTGTAGTATATTATATTATCATTGTGTATCTACTGTAGTATATTATATTATCATTGTGTACCTACTGTAGTATATTATATTATCATTGTGTACCTACTGTAGTATATTATATTATCATTGTGTATCTACTGTAGTACATTATATTATCATTGTGTACCTACTGTAGTATATTATATTATCATTGTGTACCTACTGTACTATATTATATTATCATTGTGTACCTACTGTAGTATATTATCATTGTGTACCTACTGTAGTATATTATATTATCATTGTGTACCTACTGTAGTATATTATATTATCATTGTGTACCTACTGTAGTATATTATATTATCATTGTGTAACTACTGTACTATATTATATTATCATTGTGTACCTACTGTAGTATATTATATTATCATTGTGTACCTACTGTACTACATTATATTATCATTGTGTACCTACTGTAGTATATTATATTATCATTGTGTACCTACTGTACTATATTATATTATCATTGTGTACCTACTGTAGTATAGTATATTATCATTGTGTACCTACTGTAGTATATTATATTATCATTGTGTACCTACTGTAGTATATTATATTATCATTGTGTACCTACTGTAGTATATTATATTATCATTGTGTACCTACTGTACTACATTATATTATCATTGTGTACCTACTGTAGTATATTATATTATCATTGTGTACCTACTGTAGTATATTATATTATCATTGTGTACCTACTGTAGTATATTATATTATCATTGTGTACCTACTGTAGTATATTATATTATCATTGTGTACCTACTGTAGTACATTATATTATCATTGTGTACCTACTGTAGTATATTATATTATCATTGTGTACCTACTGTAGTACACTATATTATCATTGTGTACCTACTGTACTATATTATATTATCATTGTGTACCTACTGTAGTATATTATCATTGTGTACCTACTGTACTACATTATATTATCATTGTGTACCTACTGTAGTATATTATCATTGTGTACCTACTGTACTACATTATATTATCATTGTGTACCTACTGTAGTACATTATAGTATAATGGTATATAATTATAGTATACTACCTACTGTAGTACATTATATTACCATTGTGTATCTACTGTAGTACAGTATATTATCATTGTGTA
This sequence comes from Salvelinus namaycush, assembly GCF_016432855.1. Taxonomy (NCBI): domain Eukaryota; kingdom Metazoa; phylum Chordata; class Actinopteri; order Salmoniformes; family Salmonidae; genus Salvelinus; species Salvelinus namaycush. The sequence continues at coordinate 1,957 of NW_024060546.1, read as the reverse complement.
CCTACTGTACTATATTATATTATCATTGTGTACCTACTGTAGTATATTATATTATCATTGTGTACCTACTGTAGAATATTATATTATCATTGTGTACCTACTGTAGTATATTATATTATCATTGTGTACCTACTGTAGTATATTATATTATCATTGTGTACCTACTGTAGTATAGTATATTATCATTGTGTACCTACTGTAGTATATTATATTATCATTGTGTACCTACTGTACTATATTATATTATCATTGTGTACCTACTGTAGAATATTATATTATCATTGTGTACCTACTGTACTATATTATATTATCATTGTGTACCTACTGCACTATATTATATTATCATTGTGTATCTACTGTAGTATATTATATTATCATTGTGTATCTACTGTAGTATATTTTATTATCATTGTGTACCTACTGTAGTATATTATCATTGTGTACCTACTGTAGTATATTATCATTGTGTACCTACTGTACTACATTATATTATCATTGTGTACCTACTGTAGTATATTATATTATCATTGTGTACCTACTGTACTATATTATATTATCATTGTGTACCTACTGTAGTACATTATATTACCATTGTGTAACTACTGTAGTACACTATATTATCATTGTGTACCTACTGTACTATATTATATTATCATTGTGTACCTACTGTAGTATATTATATTATCATTGTGTACCTACTGTAGAATATTATATTATCATTGTGTACCTACTGTACTATATTATATTATCATTGTGTACCTACTGTAGTATATTATCATTGTGTACCTACTGTACTACATTATATTATCATTGTGTACCTACTGTAGTATATTAGCATTGTGTACCTACTGTAGATATTATCTTGTGTACCTACTGTAGTATATTATATTATCATTGTGTACCTACTGTACTATATTATATTATCATTGTGTACCTACTGTAGTATATTATATTATCATTGTGTACCTACTGTAGTATATTATATTATCATTGTGTACCTACTGTAGTACTATATTATCATTGTGTACTACTGTAGTATATTATATTAGCATTGTGTACATACTGTACGATATATATATTATCATTGTGTACCTACTGTAGTATATTATATTATCATTGTGTACCTACTGTAGTACATTATATTATCATTGTGTACCTACTGTAGTATATTATATTATCATTGTGTACCTACTGTAGTATATTATCATTGTGTACCTACTGTAGTATATTATATTATCATTGTATACCTACTGTAGTATATTATATTATCATTGTGTATCTACTGTAGTATATTATCATTGTGTACCTACTGTAGTATATTATATTATCATTGTGTACCTACTGTAGTACATTATATTATCATTGTGTACTACTGTAGTACACTATATTATCATTGTGTACCTACTGTAGTACTATTATATTATCATTGTGTACCTACTGTAGTAATGGATTATCATATCATTGTGTACCTACTGTAGTATATTATATTATCATTGTGTATCTACTGTAGTATATTATCATTGTGTACCTACTGTAGTATATTATATTATCATTGTGTACCTACTGTAGTACATTATATTATCATTGTGTACCTACTGTAGTACACTATATTATCATTGTGTACCTACTGTAGTATATTATATTATCATTGTGTACCTACTGTAGTATATTATCATTGTGTACCTACTGTAGTATATTATCATTGTGTATACCTACTGTAGTATATTATATTATCATTGTGTACCTACTGTAGTATATTATATTATCATTGTATACCTACTGTAGTATATTATATTATCATTGTGTACCTACTGTAGTATATTATCATTGTGTACCTACTGTAGATATATATTATCATTGTATACCTACTGTAGTATTATTATCATTACTGTAGTGTTTATTATCATTGTGTACCTACTGTAGTATATTATATATTCAATATTGTATACCTACTGTA
>NW_024060545.1:0-23466 GCF_016432855.1 Salvelinus namaycush | reverse complement strand
TCAATCTCTCCTCTCTGCGTCCTACTCTCTCTGTTAACATGTCTTTCTCACATCTCCTCCTCTCTGCATCCTCTCTCTCTCTGTTAACATGTCTTTCTCACATCTCTCTCTCTGCATCCTACTCTCTCTGTTAACCTGTCTTTCTGACATCTCTCCTCTCTGCGTCCTACTCTCTCTGGTTAACATGTCTTTCTCACATCTCTCTCCCTCCTCTGCATCCTACTCTCTCTGTTAACATGTCTTTCTGACATCCCCCTCCTCTGCATCCTACTCTCTCTGTTAACATGTCTTTCTCACATCTCTCCTCTCTGCATCCTACTGTCTCTGTTAACATGTCTTTCTGACATCTCTCCTCTCTGCATCCTACTCTCTCTGTTAACATGTCTTTCTGACATCTCTCCTCTCTGCGTCCTACTCTCTCTGTTAACATGTCTTTCTCACATCTCTCCTCTCTGCATCCTACTCTCTCTGTTAACATGTCTTTCTGACATCTCTCCTCTCTGCGTCCTACTCTCTCTGTTAACATGTCTTTCTGACATCTCTCCTCTCTGCGTCCTACTCTCTCTGTTAACATGTCTTTCTCACATCTCTCCGCTGCATCCTACTGTCTCTGTTAACATGTCTTTCTCACATCTCTCCTCTCTGCATCCTACTCTCTCTGTTAACATGTCTTTCTCACATCTCTCCTCTCTGCGTCCTACTCTCTCTGTTAACATGTCTTTCTCACATCTCTCCGCTGCATCCTACTGTCTCTGTTAACATGTCTTTCTGACATCTCTCCTCTGCGTCCTACTCTCTCTGTTAACATGTCTTTCTCACATCTCTCCTCTCTGCGTCCTACTCTCTCTGTTTCCATGTCTTTCTGACATCTCTCCTCTCTGCATCCTACTCTCTCTGTTAACATGTCTTTCTCACATCTCTCCTCTGCGTCCTACTCTCTCTGTTAACATGTCTTTCTGACATCTCTCCTCTCTGCGTCCTACTCTCTCTGTTAACATGTCTTTCTCACATCTCTCCTCTCTGCGTCCTACTCTCTCTGTTAACATGTCTTTCTCACATCTCTCCTCTCTGCGTCCTACTCTCTCTGTTAACATGTCTTTCTCACATCTCTCCTCTGCATCCTACTGTCTCTGTTAACATGTCTTTCTCACATCTCTCCTCTCTGCATCCTACTCTCTCTGTTAACATGTCTTTCTCACATCTCTCCTCTGCATCCTACTGTCTCTGTTAACATGTCTTTCTCACATCTCTCCTCTCTGCGTCCTACTCTCTCTGTTAACATGTCTTTCTGACATCTCTCCTCTCTGCATCCTACTCTCTCTGTTAACATGTCTTTCTGACATCTCTCCTCTCTGCATCCTACTCTCTCTGTTAACATGTCTTTCTGACATCTCTCCTCTCTGCGTCCTACTCCCTCTGTTAACATGTCTTTCTGACATCTCTCCTCTCTGCATCCTACTCTCTCTGTTAACATGTCTTTCTGACATCTCTCCTCTCTGCATCCTACTGTCTCTGTTAACATGTCTTTCTGACATCTCTCCTCTCTGCATCCTACTCTCTCTGTTAACATGTCTTTCTCACATCTCTCCTCTGCATCCTACTCTCTCTGTTAACATGTCTTTCTCACATCTCTCCTCTCTGCATCCTACTCTCTCTGTTAACATGTCTTTCTCACATCTCTCCTCTCTGCATCCTACTCTCTCTGTTAACATGTCTTTCTCACATCTCTCCTCTAAGCATCCTACTCTCTCTGTTAACATGTCTTTCTCACATCTCTCCTCTCTGCATCCTACTCTCTCTGTTAACATGTCTTTCTCACATCTCTCCTCTGCGTCCTACTCTCTCTGTTAACATGTCTTTCTCACATCTCTCCTCTCTGCGTCCTACTCTCTCTGTTTCCATGTCTTTCTGACATCTCTCCTCTCTGCGTCCTACTCTCTCTGTTAACATGTCTTTCTCACATCTCTCCTCTCTGCGTCCTACTCTCTCTGTTAACATGTCTTTCTCACATCTCTCCTCTGCGTCCTACTCTCTCTGTTAACATGTCTTTCTCACATCTCTCCTCTGCATCCTACTGTCTCTGTTAACATGTCTTTCTCACATCTCTCCTCTCTGCGTCCTACTCCCTCTGTTAACATGTCTTTCTCACATCTCTCCTCTCTGCATCCTACTCTCTCTGTTAACATGTCTTTCTCACATCTCTCCTCTGCATCCTACTGTCTCTGTTAACATGTCTTTCTCACATCTCTCCTCTGCATCCTACTGTCTCTGTTAACATGTCTTTCTCACATCTCTCCTCTGCATCCTACTGTCTCTGTTAACATGTCTTTCTCACATCTCTCTCTGCATCCTACTCTCTCTGTTAACATGTCTTTCTCACATCTCTCCTCTCTGCATCCTACTCTCTCTGTTAACATGTCTTTCTCACATCTCTCCTCTCTGCGTCCTACTCTCTCTGTTAACATGTCTTTCTCACATCTCTCCTCTCTGCGTCCTACTCTCTCTGTTAACATGTCTTTCTCACATCTCTCCTCTGCATCCTACTGTCTCTGTTAACATGTCTTTCTCACATCTCTCCTCTCTGCATCCTACTCTCTCTGTTAACATGTCTTTCTCACATCTCTCCTCTGCATCCTACTGTCTCTGTTAACATGTCTTTCTCACATCTCTCCTCTCTGCGTCCTACTCTCTCTGTTAACATGTCTTTCTGACATCTCTCCTCTCTGCGTCCTACTCTCTCTGTTAACATGTCTTTCTGACATCTCTCCTCTCTGCATCCTACTCTCTCTGTTAACATGTCTTTCTGACATCTCTCCTCTCTGCGTCCTACTCCCTCTGTTAACATGTCTTTCTGACATCTCTCCTCTCTGCATCCTACTCTCTCTGTTAACATGTCTTTCTGACATCTCTCCTCTCTGCATCCTACTGTCTCTGTTAACATGTCTTTCTGACATCTCTCCTCTCTGCATCCTACTCTCTCTGTTAACATGTCTTTCTCACATCTCTCCTCTGCATCCTACTCTCTCTGTTAACATGTCTTTCTCACATCTCTCCTCTCTGCATCCTACTCTCTCTGTTAACATGTCTTTCTCACATCTCTCCTCTCTGCATACTACTCTCTCTGTTAACCTTTACCGAACCTCAACCCCGTATCCGGGATCACCCCCCACCCCCCACACACTGATTAGCATAGCTAGCATAGCTTCACAAGTAGATAGTAGCATCTAAATATCATTAAATCACAAGTCCAAGACACCAGATGAAAGATACAGATCTTGTGAATAAAGCCACCATTTCAGATTTTTAAAATGTTTTACAGGGAAGACAAAATATGTAAATCTATTAGCTAAACACGTTAGCAAAATACACCACTATTCTAACTCCATCAGTTTCTTACTCCTTCAGGTGCTATCACCAATTCGGCTCAACTAAGATATTGATAGCCAATAACCTATAAAAAAAACCATCAGATGACAGTCTGATAACATATTCATGGTATAGGATAGTTTTTGTTAGAAAAAAGTGCATATTTCAGGTAGAAATCACAGTTTACAATTGCACCGACCATCACAAATCGACTAGAATTACTAGATAGAGCAACGTGTATGACCAATTTACTCATCATAAAACATTTCATAAAAATAGACAAAGCATAGCAATGGAAAGACCCAGTTCTTGTGATTTCAGACCATATTTCAGATTTTCTAAGCGTTTTTCAGCGAAAACACAATAAATCGATAAGTTAGCATACTACATGTGCAAACGTTACCAGAGCATCGATTCCAGCCAAAGAGCGCTATAACGTCAACATCGCCAAAAGATATTAATTTTTTCACTAACCTTCTCAGAATTCTTCCGATGACACTCCTGTAACATCATTTTACAACATACATATACAGTTTGTTCGAAAAGGTGCATATTTAGCCATACAAAACCGTGGTTACACAATAAAAATACTAGGAAATCAAGCCTCAATATGTCTGACGTCATCTATCAGAGTGATCTAGTTTAATTGAAAGCTAATCATATACTTGACTAAAAAATACAGGGTTGACAGGAATCGAAAGACAAATTAGTTCTTAATGCAACCGCTGATTTACATTTGTAAAATTATCCTTACTTTTCAATACAGGGTTCGCCAAGTGAAGCTATACCAAACAAAATGGCGAAATATGCGTTTAAAATATTTCGACAGAACAACAATTTATCATATTAAATATTGCTTACTATGAGCTGTTCTTCCATCATATTCTTGGGCAATGTATCCTTTCTATGTTATAAACGTCTTTTGGTCGATAGATGTCCTCTGTCCTTCGAAATATCCACTAACGATCGAACGGGACCCCAAAACGTGTCCAAAGTTTCAGAGTGCACAACAAAGAAATTCCTCAAAATCGCACTAAACGGATATAATTTCCTATAAAACGGTTTAAATTAACTACCTTATGATGTTTCTAAGTCCTATATCGAATTAAATTACAGACGGATACATTTCAAGTTGATAACCGAGCCTGTGAAAATGGCGTCCGGAGGTCCCTTCCTGCGTAAGGGCGAGCGTCGAAAGGGGGGCTACTCTCACTCCTTGGTCTTTTATAACCTCTGAGAGCTACGGAGAAGGCCCATTCCACTTCTCATTGGTTACTGACATCCAGGGGAAGGCGGGTGCAGTTCGTGTCGTTCCATAGGATAGACAGAGACCTTAAAAACTGATCTGAAACCAGAGCTTCGCTCTCAGACCTTTCACTGTCTGTCATGGATTTCGCTGTAGAAAGAGTTCTGGGTCACCCACAGACATCATTCCAACTTTGTATGAAACTAGAAAGTGTTTTCTTTCCAATAGAATTAATAATATGCATATTGTACGAGCAAGAATTGAGTACTAGGCAGTTTAATTTGGAGACGACAAAATGCTAATTCGGAACAGCACCCCCTGTAGTCGCAAGAAGTTAACATGTCTTTCTCACATCTCTCCTCTCTGCATCCTACTGTCTCTGTTAACATGTCTTTCTCACATCTCTCCTCTCTGCATCCTACTGTCTCTGTTAACATGTCTTTCTCACATCTCTCCTCTCTGCATCCTACTCTCTCTGTTTACATGTCTTTCTCACATCTCTCCTCTCTGCATCCTACTGTCTCTGTTAACATGTCTTTCTCACATCTCTCCTCTCTGCATCCTACTGTCTCTGTTAACATGTCTTTCTCACATCTCTCCTCTGCGTCCTACTCTCTCTGTTAACATGTCTTTCTCACATCTCTCCTCTCTGCATCCTACTCTCTCTGTTAACATGTCTTTCTCACATCTCTCCTCTCTGCATCCTACTCTCTCTGTTTACATGTCTTTCTCACATCTCTCCTCTCTGCATCCTACTGTCTCTGTTAACATGTCTTTCTCACATCTCTCCTCTCTGCATCCTACTGTCTCTGTTAACATGTCTTTCTCACATCTCTCCTCTCTGCATCCTACTGTCTCTGTTAACATGTCTTTCTCACATCTCTCCTCTGCATCCTACTCTCTCTGTTAACATGTCCTTCTGACATCTCTCCTCTCTGCATCCTACTCTCTCTGTTAACATGTCTTTCTCACATCTCTCCTCTGCGTCCTACTCTCTCTGTTAACATGTCTTTCTGACATCTCTCCTCTCTGCATCCTACTGTCTCTGTTAACATGTCGTTCTGACATCTCTCCTCTCTGCGTCCTACTCTCTCTGTTAACATGTCTTTCTCACATCTCTCCTCTCTGCATCCTTCTCTCTCTGTTAACATGTCTTTCTCACATCTCTCCTCTCTGCGTCCTACTCTCTCTGTTAACATGTCTTTCTCACATCTCTCCTCTCTGCATCCTACTCTCTCTGTTAACATGTCTTTCTGACATCTCTCCTCTCTGCATCCTACTCTCTCTGTTAACATGTCTTTCTCACATCTCTCCTCTCTGCATCCTACTGTCTCTGTTAACATGTCTTTCTCACATCTCTCCTCTCTGCATCCTACTGTCTCTGTTAACATGTCTTTCTGACATCTCTCCTCTCTGCATCCTACTGTCTCTGTTAACATGTCTTTCTGACATCTCTCCTCTGCATCCTACTGTCTCTGTTAACATGTCTTTCTCACATCTCTCCTCTCTGCATCCTACTGTCTCTGTTAACATGTCTTTCTCACATCTCTCCTCTCTGCATCCTACTGTCTCTGTTAACATGTCTTTCTCACATCTCTCCTCTCTGCATCCTACTGTCTCTGTTAACATGTCTTTCTCACATCTCTCCTCTCTGCATCCTACTGTCTCTGTTAACATGTCTTTCTCACATCTCTCCTCTCTGCATCCTACTCTCTCTGTTTACATGTCTTTCTCACATCTCTCCTCTCTGCATCCTACTGTCTCTGTTAACATGTCTTTCTCACATCTCTCCTCTCTGCATCCTACTGTCTCTGTTAACATGTCTTTCTCACATCTCTCCTCTGCGTCCTACTCTCTCTGTTAACATGTCTTTCTCACATCTCTCCTCTCTGCATCCTACTCTCTCTGTTAACATGTCTTTCTCACATCTCTCCTCTCTGCATCCTACTCTCTCTGTTTACATGTCTTTCTCACATCTCTCCTCTCTGCATCCTACTGTCTCTGTTAACATGTCTTTCTCACATCTCTCCTCTCTGCATCCTACTGTCTCTGTTAACATGTCTTTCTCACATCTCTCCTCTCTGCATCCTACTGTCTCTGTTAACATGTCTTTCTCACATCTCTCCTCTGCATCCTACTCTCTCTGTTAACATGTCTTTCTGACATCTCTCCTCTCTGCATCCTACTCTCTCTGTTAACATGTCTTTCTCACATCTCTCCTCTGCGTCCTACTCTCTCTGTTAACATGTCTTTCTGACATCTCTCCTCTCTGCATCCTACTGTCTCTGTTAACATGTCGTTCTGACATCTCTCCTCTCTGCGTCCTACTCTCTCTGTTAACATGTCTTTCTCACATCTCTCCTCTCTGCATCCTTCTCTCTCTGTTAACATGTCTTTCTCACATCTCTCCTCTCTGCGTCCTACTCTCTCTGTTAACATGTCTTTCTCACATCTCTCCTCTCTGCATCCTACTCTCTCTGTTAACATGTCTTTCTGACATCTCTCCTCTCTGCATCCTACTCTCTCTGTTAACATGTCTTTCTCACATCTCTCCTCTCTGCATCCTACTGTCTCTGTTAACATGTCTTTCTCACATCTCTCCTCTCTGCATCCTACTGTCTCTGTTAACATGTCTTTCTGACATCTCTCCTCTCTGCATCCTACTCTCTCTGTTAACATGTCTTTCTGACATCTCTCCTCTCTGCATCCTACTCTCTCTGTTAACATGTCTTTCTCACATCTCTCCTCTCTGCATCCTACTGTCTCTGTTAACATGTCTTTCTCACATCTCTCCTCTCTGCATCCTACTGTCTCTGTTAACCTGTTAGGCGGGCTGTCCCGACATCGGTACACACCCCCCACCCCCCCCCCCACACTGATTAGCATCGCTAGCATAGCGTCACAATTAAATAGTAGCATCTAAATATCATTAAATCACAAGTCCAAGACACCAAATGAAAGATACAGATCTTGTGAATAAAGCCACCATTTCAGATTTTTAAAATGTTTTACAGGGAAGACAAAATATGTAAATCTATTAGCTAACCACGTTAGCAAAAGACACCATTTTTCTTTGTCCACCATTTTTTCTCTCCACCACTAGCTATCACCAATTCGGCCAAATAAAGATATTGATAGCCACTAACCAAGAAAAAACCTCATCAGATGACAGTCTGATAACATATTTATTGTATAGGATAGGTTTTGTTAGAAAAATGTGCATATTTCAGGTAGAAATCCTAGTTTACAATTGCACCCACCATCACAACTCGACTAGAATAAATACACAGAGCAACGTGTATTACCTAATTACTAATCATAAAACATTTCTTAAAAATACACAACTCACAGCAATGGAAAGACACAGATCTTATGAATTCAGACAATATTTCAGATGTTCTAAGTGTTTTACAGCGAAAACACAATAAATCGTTATATTAGCATACCACATGTGCAAACGTTACCAGAGCATCGATTCAAGCCAAAGAGAGCGATAACGTAATCATCGCCAAAATATATTAATTTTTTCACTAACCTTCTCAGAATTCTTCCGATGACACTCCTGTAACATCATATTACAACATACATATAGAGTTTGTTCGAAAATGTGCATATTTAGCCATAAAAAAACGTGGTTATACAATGAAAATAGTAGCAAAACAAGCCTGAAAATGTCGGTCGCCATCTTTCAGAGTGATCTAGTTTAATCAATAGCTAATCATATACTTGACTAAAAAATACAGGGTTGACAGGAATCGAAAGACAAATTAGTTCTTTATGCAATCGCTGATTTACATTTCTAAAATTATCCTTACTGTGCAATACAGGGTTCGCCAAGCGAAGCTATAGCAAACAAAATGGCGGAATATGCGTTTAAAATTTTTCGACAGAACAACGAATTATCATATTAAATATTTCTTACTGTGAGGTGATCTTCCATCAGATTCTTGGGCAATGTATCCTTTCTTGGGTCTAATCTTCTTTTGGTCGAAAGATGTCCTCTGTCCGTCGAAATGCCCACTAACGTTCGACCGGGACCCCGAAACGTGCCCAAAGCTTCAAAGAGCATCACATAGAACTTCCTCAAAATCGCACTAAACGGATATAAATTGCTATAAAACGGTTTAAATTAACTAACGTATGATGTTTTTAACACCTATAACGGGTAAAAACATGACCGGCGCTATATTACTGGCTAAACAAAGGCTTGGAAAAAGCCAAGTCCGACGTCCTTCTTGCGTTGAGCGCAGGGTCCAAAAGAACGCTACTTCCGGTATTTGGTCATTTATAGAGGCACTGATTGCGCAATCGACTCCATTCAAATTGTCACCACTTACTGACATCTAGAGGAAGGCGTGGGCAGTGTTTGTATCCTCATAGGATTTACAGAGACTTTTAAAACTGATCTGGAACCAGAGGCCAAGATGTCTGAAATCTGACACACTGGGAGGAAAAGTGCTGTAGAATGAGTTCTGTTTCACTCAGAGACATAATTCAAACGGCTATAGAAACTAGAGAGTGTTTTCTATCCAATAATAACAATAATATGCATATTGTACGAGCAAGAATTGAGTACGAGGCCGTTTGAAATGGGCACCCTTAATCAGAGCTACTCAATACTGCCCCTGCAGCCCAAAGAAGTTAACATGTCTTTCTGACATCTCTCCTCTGCATCCTACTGTCTCTGTTAACATGTCTTTCTCACATCTCTCCTCTCTGCATCCTACTGTCTCTGTTAACATGTCTTTCTGACATCTCTCCTCTCTGCATCCTACTCTCTCTGTTAACATGTCTTTCTCACATCTCTCCTCTCTGCATCCTACTGTCTCTGTTAACATGTCTTTCTGACATCTCTCCTCTCTGCATCCTACTCTCTCTGTTAACATGTCTTTCTGACATCTCTCCTCTCTGCATCCTACTCTCTCTGTTAACATGTCTTTCTCACATCTCTCCTCTCTGCATCCTACTGTCTCTGTTAACATGTCTTTCTCACATCTCTCCTCTCTGCGTCCTACTCTCTCTGTTAACATGTCTTTCTCACATCTCTCCTCTCTGCATCCTACTCTCTCTGTTAACATGTCTTTCTGACATCTCTCCTCTCTGCATCCTACTCTCTCTGTTAACATGTCTTTCTCACATCTCTCCTCTCTGCATCCTACTCTCTCTGTTAACATGTCTTTCTGACATCTCTCCTCTCTGCATCCTACTCTCTCTGTTAACATGTCTTTCTCACATCTCTCCTCTGCATCCTACTGTCTCTGTTAACATGTCTTTCTCACATCTCTCCTCTGCATCCTACTGTCTCTGTTAACATGTCTTTCTCACATCTCTCCTCTCTGCATCCTACTGTCTCTGTTAACATGTCTTTCTCACATCTCTCCTCTCTGCATCCTACTGTCTCTGTTAACATGTCTTTCTGACATCTCTCCTCTCTGCATCCTACTCCCTCTGTTAACATGTCTTTCTGACATCTCTCCTCTCTGCATCCTACTCTCTCTGTTAACATGTCTTTCTCACATCTCTCCTCTCTGCATCCTACTCTCTCTGTTAACATGTCTTTCTGACATCTCTCCTCTCTGCATCCTACTCTCTCTGTTAACATGTCTTTCTGACATCTCTCCTCTGCATCCTACTCTCTCTGTTAACATGTCTTTCTCACATCTCTCCTCTGCATCCTACTGTCTCTGTTAACATGTCTTTCTGACATCTCTCCTCTCTGCGTCCTACTCTCTCTGTTAACATGTCTTTCTCACATCTCTCCTCTCTGCGTCCTACTCTCTCTGTTAACATGTCTTTCTCACATCTCTCCTCTGCATCCTACTCTCTCTGTTAACCTTTACCGAACCTCAACCCCGTATCCGGGATCACCCCCCACCCCCCACACACTGATTAGCATAGCTAGCATAGCTTCACAAGTAGATAGTAGCATCTAAATATCATTAAATCACAAGTCCAAGACACCAGATGAAAGATACAGATCTTGTGAATAAAGCCACCATTTCAGATTTTTAAAATGTTTTACAGGGAAGACAAAATATGTAAATCTATTAGCTAAACACGTTAGCAAAATACACCACTATTCTAACTCCATCAGTTTCTTACTCCTTCAGGTGCTATCACCAATTCGGCTCAACTAAGATATTGATAGCCAATAACCTATAAAAAAAACCATCAGATGACAGTCTGATAACATATTCATGGTATAGGATAGTTTTTGTTAGAAAAAAGTGCATATTTCAGGTAGAAATCACAGTTTACAATTGCACCGACCATCACAAATCGACTAGAATTACTAGATAGAGCAACGTGTATGACCAATTTACTCATCATAAAACATTTCATAAAAATAGACAAAGCATAGCAATGGAAAGACCCAGTTCTTGTGATTTCAGACCATATTTCAGATTTTCTAAGCGTTTTTCAGCGAAAACACAATAAATCGATAAGTTAGCATACTACATGTGCAAACGTTACCAGAGCATCGATTCCAGCCAAAGAGCGCTATAACGTAATCACCGCCAAAAGATATTAATTTTTTCACTAACCTTCTCAGAATTCTTCCGATGACACTCCTGTAACATCATTTTACAACATACATATACAGTTTGTTCGAAAAGGTGCATATTTAGCCATACAAAACCGTGGTTACACAATAAAAATACTAGGAAATCAAGCCTCAATATGTCTGACGTCATCTATCAGAGTGATCTAGTTTAATTGAAAGCTAATCATATACTTGACTAAAAAATACAGGGTTGACAGGAATCGAAAGACAAATTAGTTCTTAATGCAACCGCTGATTTACATTTGTAAAATTATCCTTACTTTTCAATACAGGGTTCGCCAAGTGAAGCTATACCAAACAAAATGGCGAAATATGCGTTTAAAATATTTCGACAGAACAACAATTTATCATATTAAATATTGCTTACTTTGAGCTGTTCTTCCATCATATTCTTGGGCAATGTATCCTTTCTATGTTATAAACGTCTTTTGGTCGATAGATGTCCTCTGTCCTTCGAAATATCCACTAACGATCGAACGGGACCCCAAAACGTGTCCAAAGTTTCAGAGTGCACAACAAAGAAATTCCTCAAAATCGCACTAAACGGATATAAATTGCTATAAAACGGTTTAAATTAACTACCTTATGATGTTTCTAAGTCCTATATCGAATTAAATTACAGACGGATACATTTCAAGTTGATAACCGAGCCTGTGAAAATGGCGTCCGGAGGTCCCTTCCTGCGTAAGGGCGAGCGTCGAAAGGGGGGCTACTCTCACTCCTTGGTCTTTTATAACCTCTGAGAGCTACGGAGAAGGCCCATTCCACTTCTCATTGGTTACTGACATCCAGGGGAAGGCGGGTGCAGTTCGTGTCGTTCCATAGGATAGACAGAGACCTTAAAAACTGATCTGAAACCAGAGCTTCGCTCTCAGACCTTTCACTGTCTGTCATGGATTTCGCTGTAGAAAGAGTTCTGGGTCACCCACAGACATAATTTCAACGTTGTATGAAACTAGAAGGTGTTTTCTATCCAATAGAATTAATAATATGCATATTGTACGAGCAAGAATTGAGTACTAGGCAGTTTAATTTGGAGACGACAAAATGCTAATTCGGAACAGCACCCCCTGTAGTCGCAAGAAGTTAACATGTCTTTCTCACATCTCTCCTCTCTGCATCCTACTCTCTCTGTTAACATGTCTTTCTCACATCTCTCCTCTCTGCATCCTACTGTCTCTGTTAACATGTCTTTCTCATGTCTTTTAAAAGGGTGTTTTAGAGAGAGAGTGACGTATGACGTAAAGGTAACGTAAGGGTAATGGCGGACTGAAGGGATTTGTGTAGAGCACCTCAAGATAGAACATAATATTCGAAATGTCTGCTGAATTGGACTAAAGTATTGGCACTGCTTGGTCTGGTGGGTGATGGCCTTCAATCTGGACAATGACACAGGACAAGTCCTAAAACTGGAGACATTTGTCGACGGATATTGCGAAAACAGGCAACAACCAAACATGACGGAGAGTAAGACAGGGGAACCGATTACAGAACGAAAACGTGACTCTTCTGCAGACGCTGATGATTTAATATTCTCACCACCCGGAATGGTAAAGGTCGAGGCCGATCTGTTGGAATCAATGAATGACAAACTGGGTATACTTGAATTAGTTAGTGGGGATGTGGAGGAGTTGAAGGCAAGCCTAGAGATGAGTGATGAAAAAGCTGCGACATTGGAGAAGCAAACACACGCGCTAAAAGGGACAGTCAGTGGGATTGAGGCCGAGATGAGTGGAATTAAAAGGGAGAACACCGTTCTGAAGGAAACCTTACTGGACATACGGACTGGATCCATGGGAGAGAATTTGGTACTTACAGGTATCCAAGAAAAAGAAGGAGAGGTTCCTGAATCTGTAGTTAGAGAGTTCCTCCTTGCAGCGCTTCAGATTCCACGCGAAGTTGTCGACGGAGTCCAACTTGAACACGTTCGCCGCTTCGGACAGAGAGGGCAGAGGTACGAACGCCCAATCGTTGCCAAGTTTGCTTCATTTAAGGATGGAATAATGGTTGAAAGCCTGGGTAAAAGACTTGCTGGGACCAAAGTTGGCATGAATGATCAGTTTCCGAAGGAAATTGCAGAACGGCGCAAAGTTCTGTATCCAATTTTCAAAGAAAATAGATTAAAAGGGAAACGAGTAGCTCTCGTCGTTGATAAACTATATGTTGATAACCAGTTGTTCAGAGACACAAAGACTACTCCATGGTTATTTTGAAAATTACAAAGTTCTCATAGACGAGGGAGATGAACACAATTCAGGCCCGGTTACTGATTGTAACAATACAATGAGGGATGTGGCTTTTCTGTAAATCTTCACATATAACTGATTGAACACACAAGCACTGGTTCGGCGTGGTGAAGATAAGAACTAAGTAAACGGAAGGCACAGTATGTGTGGATGGTATGGTTTGTGTTTATTTTTTATTTTATTTGTTATGTTTGGAAGGTTGAGTGAGTGAGTAATGAGATGGTTGCATATCCCAGAGCCAATGTATTGCTGTGAGCCGGGTATGAGAGGGCTTTCGGTGTTGTTCAGATGATGGATATACTTTTATGGTGAATTGTACGTCTTGTTTATTTGTTGTCCTATCATGGAGAACTACATTTTTTATTTATTTTTTTATAAATTGTATCTAATTATTTATTATCCTATTTTAATGGTACGGTCCATGGCACTATACCCTAGACACCCACCTGAATGACCCAGATACTAAGGAGAAGTCCCTAACTGTTTTATGTGCCAGCTGTAAGCGGTCTGTATGCAGCTAAAATGAGGTCAGAGACCAAGAGCAGCACTGCCCCCTCAAGATTCTGAGCCTGCTTGGCAGGGTTGGTCCTGCAAAGCCAAAGCCCCAATAAGGGAGAGCATAATATACAAGGAAATTCTCAAAGCTGCTAATGAGAACCTTGACGACCTTGTACCTAGCCGGTGGGGATTCCGGTGGGGTGCCCCCACCCAGGCAGTGGCAGTGCTGGCAACACTAGCTGCAGTAACCCATGGGGAGGGGGTCACACTCGGACATTCAGAGAGGGGGTATATTATTGTGGCCCTGGCGGCACAAAATCAAAGTCGGACTGCATGGAGATGCGTGGGGACATGGTCATGACGGGTGGCCGTATTGTGGGTGTTTCAGGAATAAGGTGTACATTTGACCTCCATTATCTAGGATATGACAATGGTAAATAAATCTCTCAATTTTTGCTAATTTTTTGTGCGGTCTTGCAGGCCTTCTCATGCAGCTGCAACTACAAGTGCATTTGTAAATCATGACCCATCTTGAGTTGGGCTCTGGGATGGTGCAATTGTTGAGAAAGTGAGCTTATGGTTGTGTGGGGGTAAGGGCTGAGTGTGTGTGGGTGTATGTGTGTATCCCACAACTGTTGCGAAGGAAGAAGTAAAAGATGTTAGGGACAATAGAGGATGATCCACAGATATATATAATACAAATCGAGGTGAGGGCAATGGAAATGCATATGGTAATTGATCTTCTTCAATTCGGTAAATGGCACTGTATGCTCTTTTCAAAGAATGGATCCCAGTCGGTTCAGGGCTATGGGATACAGGGGGTCGAGGGTGGTCTACCGGGCATTGGGATGACAAGCCATCTCGAGATGAGGCCTTTTAGCGGGTGGAATAGTAGGGACCAATTGGAGGTTTACTTAGTAGAAATGCAAATATCATGGTACAACTATATAGACACTCAATCATTATGTTACTTTTTAATAGTACGTTTACAAAAATATATTCTGATTAAAAGAATGAAAGGTGTGTCTCATTATGGTAAGTGGTGAAATAAGTATAGCCAGTTACAATTGTAATGGCTTAGCAGATAATAAGAAAAGACGATCAGTATTTACCTGGCTAAAAGAGAAGGATTATAATATCTATTGTTTACAGGAAACCCATTCAACAGTTTTAGATGAAGTTTTGTGGAAAAAGAACTGGGGGGGCAAAATATATTTCTCCCATGGGCAAAGAAATTCGCTCTCTGTTAACATGTCTTTCTCACATCTCTCCTCTGCATCCTACTCTCTCTGTTAACATGTCTTTCTCACATCTCTCCTCTGCATCCTACTCTCTCTGTTAACATGTCTTTCTCACATCTCTCCTCTGCATCCTACTGTCTCTGTTAACATGTCTTTCTCACATCTCTCCTCTCTGCATCCTACTCTCTCTGTTAACATGTCTTTCTCACATCTCTCCTCTCTGCATCCTACTGTCTCTGTTAACATGTCTTTCTCACATCTCTCCTCTCTGCATCCTACTCTCTCTGTTTACATGTCTTTCTCACATCTCTCCTCTCTGCATCCTACTGTCTCTGTTAACATGTCTTTCTCACATCTCTCCTCTCTGCATCCTACTGTCTCTGTTAACATGTCTTTCTCACATCTCTCCTCTGCGTCCTACTCTCTCTGTTAACATGTCTTTCTCACATCTCTCCTCTCTGCATCCTACTCTCTCTGTTAACATGTCTTTCTCACATCTCTCCTCTCTGCATCCTACTCTCTCTGTTTACATGTCTTTCTCACATCTCTCCTCTCTGCATCCTACTGTCTCTGTTAACATGTCTTTCTCACATCTCTCCTCTCTGCATCCTACTGTCTCTGTTAACATGTCTTTCTCACATCTCTCCTCTCTGCATCCTACTGTCTCTGTTAACATGTCTTTCTCACATCTCTCCTCTGCATCCTACTCTCTCTGTTAACATGTCTTTCTGACATCTCTCCTCTCTGCATCCTACTCTCTCTGTTAACATGTCTTTCTCACATCTCTCCTCTGCGTCCTACTCTCTCTGTTAACATGTCTTTCTGACATCTCTCCTCTCTGCATCCTACTGTCTCTGTTAACATGTCGTTCTGACATCTCTCCTCTCTGCGTCCTACTCTCTCTGTTAACATGTCTTTCTCACATCTCTCCTCTCTGCATCCTTCTCTCTCTGTTAACATGTCTTTCTCACATCTCTCCTCTCTGCGTCCTACTCTCTCTGTTAACATGTCTTTCTCACATCTCTCCTCTCTGCATCCTACTCTCTCTGTTAACATGTCTTTCTGACATCTCTCCTCTCTGCATCCTACTCTCTCTGTTAACATGTCTTTCTCACATCTCTCCTCTCTGCATCCTACTGTCTCTGTTAACATGTCTTTCTCACATCTCTCCTCTCTGCATCCTACTGTCTCTGTTAACATGTCTTTCTGACATCTCTCCTCTCTGCATCCTACTCTCTCTGTTAACATGTCTTTCTGACATCTCTCCTCTCTGCATCCTACTCTCTCTGTTAACATGTCTTTCTCACATCTCTCCTCTCTGCATCCTACTGTCTCTGTTAACATGTCTTTCTCACATCTCTCCTCTCTGCATCCTACTGTCTCTGTTAACCTGTTAGGCGGGCTGTCCCGACATCGGTACACACCCCCCACCCCCCCCCCCACACTGATTAGCATCGCTAGCATAGCGTCACAATTAAATAGTAGCATCTAAATATCATTAAATCACAAGTCCAAGACACCAAATGAAAGATACAGATCTTGTGAATAAAGCCACCATTTCAGATTTTTAAAATGTTTTACAGGGAAGACAAAATATGTAAATCTATTAGCTAACCACGTTAGCAAAAGACACCATTTTTCTTTGTCCACCATTTTTTCTCTCCACCACTAGCTATCACCAATTCGGCCAAATAAAGATATTGATAGCCACTAACCAAGAAAAAACCTCATCAGATGACAGTCTGATAACATATTTATTGTATAGGATAGGTTTTGTTAGAAAAATGTGCATATTTCAGGTAGAAATCCTAGTTTACAATTGCACCCACCATCACAACTCGACTAGAATAAATACACAGAGCAACGTGTATTACCTAATTACTAATCATAAAACATTTCTTAAAAATACACAACTCACAGCAATGGAAAGACACAGATCTTATGAATTCAGACAATATTTCAGATGTTCTAAGTGTTTTACAGCGAAAACACAATAAATCGTTATATTAGCATACCACATGTGCAAACGTTACCAGAGCATCGATTCAAGCCAAAGAGAGCGATAACGTAATCATCGCCAAAATATATTAATTTTTTCACTAACCTTCTCAGAATTCTTCCGATGACACTCCTGTAACATCATATTACAACATACATATAGAGTTTGTTCGAAAATGTGCATATTTAGCCATAAAAAAACGTGGTTATACAATGAAAATAGTAGCAAAACAAGCCTGAAAATGTCGGTCGCCATCTTTCAGAGTGATCTAGTTTAATCAATAGCTAATCATATACTTGACTAAAAAATACAGGGTTGACAGGAATCGAAAGACAAATTAGTTCTTTATGCAATCGCTGATTTACATTTCTAAAATTATCCTTACTGTGCAATACAGGGTTCGCCAAGCGAAGCTATAGCAAACAAAATGGCGGAATATGCGTTTAAAATTTTTCGACAGAACAACGAATTATCATATTAAATATTTCTTACTGTGAGGTGATCTTCCATCAGATTCTTGGGCAATGTATCCTTTCTTGGGTCTAATCTTCTTTTGGTCGAAAGATGTCCTCTGTCCGTCGAAATGCCCACTAACGTTCGACCGGGACCCCGAAACGTGCCCAAAGCTTCAAAGAGCATCACATAGAACTTCCTCAAAATCGCACTAAACGGATATAAATTGCTATAAAACGGTTTAAATTAACTAACGTATGATGTTTTTAACACCTATAACGGGTAAAAACATGACCGGCGCTATATTACTGGCTAAACAAAGGCTTGGAAAAAGCCAAGTCCGACGTCCTTCTTGCGTTGAGCGCAGGGTCCAAAAGAACGCTACTTCCGGTATTTGGTCATTTATAGAGGCACTGATTGCGCAATCGACTCCATTCAAATTGTCACCACTTACTGACATCTAGAGGAAGGCGTGGGCAGTGTTTGTATCCTCATAGGATTTACAGAGACTTTTAAAACTGATCTGGAACCAGAGGCCAAGATGTCTGAAATCTGACACACTGGGAGGAAAAGTGCTGTAGAATGAGTTCTGTTTCACTCAGAGACATAATTCAAACGGCTATAGAAACTAGAGAGTGTTTTCTATCCAATAATAACAATAATATGCATATTGTACGAGCAAGAATTGAGTACGAGGCCGTTTGAAATGGGCACCCTTAATCAGAGCTACTCAATACTGCCCCTGCAGCCCAAAGAAGTTAACATGTCTTTCTGACATCTCTCCTCTGCATCCTACTGTCTCTGTTAACATGTCTTTCTCACATCTCTCCTCTCTGCATCCTACTGTCTCTGTTAACATGTCTTTCTGACATCTCTCCTCTCTGCATCCTACTCTCTCTGTTAACATGTCTTTCTCACATCTCTCCTCTCTGCATCCTACTGTCTCTGTTAACATGTCTTTCTGACATCTCTCCTCTCTGCATCCTACTCTCTCTGTTAACATGTCTTTCTGACATCTCTCCTCTCTGCATCCTACTCTCTCTGTTAACATGTCTTTCTCACATCTCTCCTCTCTGCATCCTACTGTCTCTGTTAACATGTCTTTCTCACATCTCTCCTCTCTGCGTCCTACTCTCTCTGTTAACATGTCTTTCTCACATCTCTCCTCTCTGCATCCTACTCTCTCTGTTAACATGTCTTTCTGACATCTCTCCTCTCTGCATCCTACTCTCTCTGTTAACATGTCTTTCTCACATCTCTCCTCTCTGCATCCTACTCTCTCTGTTAACATGTCTTTCTGACATCTCTCCTCTCTGCATCCTACTCTCTCTGTTAACATGTCTTTCTCACATCTCTCCTCTGCATCCTACTGTCTCTGTTAACATGTCTTTCTCACATCTCTCCTCTGCATCCTACTGTCTCTGTTAACATGTCTTTCTCACATCTCTCCTCTCTGCATCCTACTGTCTCTGTTAACATGTCTTTCTCACATCTCTCCTCTCTGCATCCTACTGTCTCTGTTAACATGTCTTTCTGACATCTCTCCTCTCTGCATCCTACTCCCTCTGTTAACATGTCTTTCTGACATCTCTCCTCTCTGCATCCTACTCTCTCTGTTAACATGTCTTTCTCACATCTCTCCTCTCTGCATCCTACTCTCTCTGTTAACATGTCTTTCTGACATCTCTCCTCTCTGCATCCTACTCTCTCTGTTAACATGTCTTTCTGACATCTCTCCTCTGCATCCTACTCTCTCTGTTAACATGTCTTTCTCACATCTCTCCTCTGCATCCTACTGTCTCTGTTAACATGTCTTTCTGACATCTCTCCTCTCTGCGTCCTACTCTCTCTGTTAACATGTCTTTCTCACATCTCTCCTCTCTGCGTCCTACTCTCTCTGTTAACATGTCTTTCTCACATCTCTCCTCTGCATCCTACTCTCTCTGTTAACCTTTACCGAACCTCAACCCCGTATCCGGGATCACCCCCCACCCCCCACACACTGATTAGCATAGCTAGCATAGCTTCACAAGTAGATAGTAGCATCTAAATATCATTAAATCACAAGTCCAAGACACCAGATGAAAGATACAGATCTTGTGAATAAAGCCACCATTTCAGATTTTTAAAATGTTTTACAGGGAAGACAAAATATGTAAATCTATTAGCTAAACACGTTAGCAAAATACACCACTATTCTAACTCCATCAGTTTCTTACTCCTTCAGGTGCTATCACCAATTCGGCTCAACTAAGATATTGATAGCCAATAACCTATAAAAAAAACCATCAGATGACAGTCTGATAACATATTCATGGTATAGGATAGTTTTTGTTAGAAAAAAGTGCATATTTCAGGTAGAAATCACAGTTTACAATTGCACCGACCATCACAAATCGACTAGAATTACTAGATAGAGCAACGTGTATGACCAATTTACTCATCATAAAACATTTCATAAAAATAGACAAAGCATAGCAATGGAAAGACCAGTTCTTGTGATTTCAGACCATATTTCAGATTTTCTAAGCGTTTTTCAGCGAAAACACAATAAATCGATAAGTTAGCATACTACATGTGCAAACGTTACCAGAGCATCGATTCCAGCCAAAGAGCGCTATAACGTAATCACCGCCAAAAGATATTAATTTTTTTCACTAACCTTCTCAGAATTCTTCCGATGACACTCCTGTAACATCATTTTACAACATACATATACAGTTTGTTCGAAAAGGTGCATATTTAGCCATACAAAACCGTGGTTACACAATAAAAATACTAGGAAATCAAGCCTCAATATGTCTGACGTCATCTATCAGAGTGATCTAGTTTAATTGAAAGCTAATCATATACTGACTAAAAATACAGGGTTGACAGGAATCGAAAGACAAATTAGTTCTTAATGCAACCGCTGATTTACATTTGTAAAATTATCCTTACTTTTCAATACAGGGTTCGCCAAGTGAAGCTATACCAAACAAAATGGCGAAATATGCGTTTAAAATATTTCGACAGAACAACAATTTATCATATTAAATATTGCTTACTTTGAGCTGTTCTTCCATCATATTCTTGGGCAATGTATCCTTTCTATGTTATAAACGTCTTTTGGTCGATAGATGTCCTCTGTCCTTCGAAATATCCACTAACGATCGAACGGGACCCCAAAACGTGTCCAAAGTTTCAGAGTGCACAACAAAGAAATTCCTCAAAATCGCACTAAACGGATATAAATTGCTATAAAACGGTTTAAATTAACTACCTTATGATGTTTCTAAGTCCTATATCGAATTAAATTACAGACGGATACATTTCAAGTTGATAACCGAGCCTGTGAAAATGGCGTCCGGAGGTCCCTTCCTGCGTAAGGGCGAGCGTCGAAAGGGGGGCTACTCTCACTCCTTGGTCTTTTATAACCTCTGAGAGCTACGGAGAAGGCCCATTCCACTTCTCATTGGTTACTGACATCCAGGGGAAGGCGGGTGCAGTTCGTGTCGTTCCATAGGATAGACAGAGACCTTAAAAACTGATCTGAAACCAGAGCTTCGCTCTCAGACCTTTCACTGTCTGTCATGGATTTCGCTGTAGAAAGAGTTCTGGGTCACCCACAGACATAATTTCAACGTTGTATGAAACTAGAAGGTGTTTTCTATCCAATAGAATTAATAATATGCATATTGTACGAGCAAGAATTGAGTACTAGGCAGTTTAATTTGGAGACGACAAAATGCTAATTCGGAACAGCACCCCCTGTAGTCGCAAGAAGTTAACATGTCTTTCTCACATCTCTCCTCTCTGCATCCTACTCTCTCTGTTAACATGTCTTTCTCACATCTCTCCTCTCTGCATCCTACTGTCTCTGTTAACATGTCTTTCTCACATCTCTCCTCTCTGCATCCTACTCCCTCTGTTAACATGTCTTTCTCACATCTCTCCTCTCTGCATCCTACTCTCTCTGTTAACATGTCTTTCTCACATCTCTCCTCTGCATCCTACTGTCTCTGTTAACATGTCTTTCTCACATCTCTCCTCTGCATCCTACTGTCTCTGTTAACATGTCTTTCTCACATCTCTCCTCTGCATCCTACTCTCTCTGTTAACATGTCTTTCTCACATCTCTCCTATTTGCGTCCTACTCTCTCTGTTAACATGTCTTTCTCACATCTCTCCTCTCTGCATCCTACTCTCTCTGTTAACATGTCTTTCTCACATCTCTCCTCTCTGCGTCCTACTCTCTCTGTTAACATGTCTTTCTCACATCTCTCCTCTCTGCATCCTACTGTCTCTGTTAACATGTCTTTCTGACATCTCTCCTCTCTGCGTCCTACTGTCTCTGTTAACATGTCTTTCTCACATCTCTCCTCTCTGCATCCTACTGTCTCTGTTAACATGTCTTTCTCACATCTCTCCTCTCTGCATCCTACTGTCTCTGTTAACATGTCTTACTCACATCTCTCCTCTCTGCATCCTACGCTCTCTGTTAACATGTCTTTCTCACATCTCTCCTCTGCATCCTACTCTCTCTGTTAACATGTCTTTCTCACATCTCTCCTCTGCATCCTACTCTCTCTGTTAACATGTCTTTCTGACATCTCTCCTCTCTGCATCCTACTCTCTCTGTTAACATGTCTTTCTGACATCTCTCCTCTCTGCATCCTACTGTCTCTGCTAACATGTCTTTCTCACATCTCTCCTCTCTGCATCCTACTGTCTCTGTTAACATGTCTTTCTGACATCTCTCCTCTCTGCGTCCTACTGTCTCTGTTAACATGTCTTTCTCACATCTCTCCTCTCTGCATCCTACTGTCTCTGTTAACATGTCTTTCTCACATCTCTCCTCTCTGCATCCTACTGTCTCTGTTAACATGTCTTTCTCACATCTCTCCTCTCTGCGTCCTACTCTCTCTGTTAACATGTCTTTCTCACATCTCTCCTCTCTGCATCCTACTCTCTCTGTTAACATGTCTTTCTGACATCTCTCCTCTGCATCCTACTCTCTCTGTTAACATGTCTTTCTCACATCTCTCCTCTGCATCCTACTGTCTCTGTTAACATGTCTTTCTGACATCTCTCCTCTCTGCGTCCTACTCTCTCTGTTAACATGTCTTCTCACATCTCTCCTCTCTGCGTCCTACTCTCTCTGTTAACATGTCTTTCTCACATCTCTCCTCTGCATCCTACTCTCTCTGTTAACATGTCTTTCTCACATCTCTCCTCTCTGCATCCTACTCTCTCTGTTAACATGTCTTTCTCACATCTCTCCTCCTCTGCATCCTACTGTCTCTGTTAACATGTCTTTCTCACATCTCTCCTCTCTGCATCCTACTCCCTCTGTTAACATGTCTTTCTCACATCTCTCCTCTCTGCATCCTACTCTCTCTGTTAACATGTCTTTCTCACATCTCTCCTCTGCATCCTACTGTCTCTGTTAACATGTCTTTCTCACATCTCTCCTCTGCATCCTACTGTCTCTGTTAACATGTCTTTCTCACATCTCTCCTCTGCATCCTACTCTCTCTGTTAACATGTCTTTCTCACATCTCTCCTATTTGCGTCCTACTCTCTCTGTTAACATGTCTTCTCACATTCTCCTCTCTGCATCTACTCTCTCTGTTAACATGTCTTCTCACATCTCTCCTCTCTGCGTCCTACTCTCTCTGTTAACATGTCTTTCTCACATCTCTCTCTCTGCATCCTACTGTCTCGTTAACATGTCTTTCACATCCTCTCCTCTCTGCGTCCTACTGTCTGTTAACATGTCTTTCTCACATCTTCTCTCTGCATCCTACTGTCTCTGTTAACATGTCTTTCTCACATCTCTCCTCTCTGCATCCTACTGTCTCTGTTAACAT